>NC_081553.1:189136618-189296618 GCF_963082655.1 Stomoxys calcitrans
AGACTGATCTGCCGATTTAGCGTCTTAAGCCCCTAAAATATCGCTGAAATTTGAAAGAGTGAGTTGATTAAAAACTTTTTGTCTGATTTTGCTAAAATGCGGAACAGGAAGTTGTATTAGAGGCCGTGATATTCAAACCGAATGTGGCCCATATCGGATCATATTTATTACATATAGCTGCACCATATGGACCGATATGCCGGTTTCGGGTCTCAAGTCCGTATCAGGCTTATTAATTATTATATTTCGCTTGAATTGAAAATAGTGAATTGTTTTAAGCCTCCCGATATCCGACCCCAATATGGTTCAGATGGGACTATATTTAGATATAGCTGCCATGTAGACCAATCTGCCGATTCAGCGTCTTAAGCCCATAAAAGCCGCAACTATTACCTGATTTCGCTGAAATTTGAAAGAGTGATTTGATTAAAAACTCCCGATATGCGACCCCAATATGGTTCAGATCGGACTTTATTTAGATATAGCTGCCATATAGACCGATCTGCCGATTTAGTGTCTTAAGCCCATAAAAGCCGCAATTGTTACCCAATTTCGCTAAAATTTTATTGAGTGAGTTGATTAAATAATCCAGACATCCGATTCAAATATGGTTCAGATCGGACTATATTTATATATAGCTGTCATATAAACCGATCTGCCGATTTAGGGGCTTAATCCCATAAAAGCTGCAGTTATTACCCGATTTCGTGGAAATTTGAAATGGTGAGTTGTTCCAAGCCTCCCGACTTCCGACCCATATATGGTTCAGACTTGATTTTTTTAGATATAACTGCCATATATCTGCCGATTAAGGGTCTGGAACCCATTAAAGCTGCATTTATTACCCGATTTCGCTGGAATTAGACACAGTACATGGTCCAGATTAGACTTTATTTAGATATAGCTGCCATATAGACCGATCTCCCAATGTAGGGTCTTAATACCATAAAAAAAGGATTTATTTCCTTTTATTCCTCGGGACCTCACAGCCAAACTTAACCCGTTTTTACTTGTTATTACTGAACTAATGGTAAATTTGGAAAGATTAATCTTTTTAGCTTAAAATTTCGGACCTGCTTTTTAAAATCCTTGAAAAAAATGTAAACATTTTTATTTATGGATCGATTATGGATTGCAACCGAACTTCGTTTGGGATACCAAAGGCCAAATTTGTTACGAACATATCCATTTCTGCATCAAATTGCATATGCTTTTACAATTTAACAAGAGAGACTCTCTGTTTGATACCGCTGATTGTCCGCGACTGCCGTTGCAGCCGTTGCCGTTGCATAGAGCATTCCACTATCCGCAAACTGTGTACGCGCCCGGTAGATCGCAGATAAGCTTCTCGTGACAGCAAAGAACACCACACAAATCGGACCTCAATATTCCAGCCTGTGTAGTGCTCACAGCTATCCCGTATTCCCGGATATTCTTGGTTGTTTCCCGTTGCATTGTGGTTGTGATCGGTCATCCGTGAGGATGGCCGCGTTGGTCCCATGATGGAAGCTAATATTTATGGCGTAGCCCGTGAGGGCTGCCGTGTCCTATTTGTGTTTATCGTACTGGTGTATGCTGTTTGTTGGACCGTCTTGGGGGGATTCCTTTTCCTAGGTGACCTGTCCGGAACTGTTTGAGTTTCAACTGGTAGTATTTTTTTAAGATTACGAAGTCCAACTGGAGACTTTAATCTGGTACCACGGGTGTCAGGAGCCTCTGGAACTTCGGTCCCAGCCTGACAATGGTGAGGCCCCAGTGGGGAGTAACGTGGTGGCTATGGTTTGGACCCAAATTACAGGTAGAGCATAAGCTCGGCATGGAGTTGCGTTTTCAACCGGGTGCAGTAAGCCATAGATCAGAAGGAGTTTTCAGTAGTGCTCCGCTTCTTACAAAGGAGGCGAACACGTCCAAATACGTGAGATCAAATTAGCACTCATGTGTAGGTTACTACAAGTGGTGGCGTTGGTAGACGCATTGTATTCACCCTTGGGCCTCGCAGGTTTGGGCACTGATGACAGGCATTTGCATTAAACACGACATTCCTGTGCAGCGTCTCATCATCTTTACCACATATTCCAAACATGGTATCACTTGTCACAATTACATATTTTTTTATAAAAAAGAGCTCGTGGTTCTGATCTCCTTCTAACTTCCTTTCAGTTACAGCTTATCCTGTCATGATCCGAATCTCCCCATAGGATTTTAGTCGCCATACCGACAGATTTGCTGTTTAACAGTGATATATGCCCGTTCATTGCCCATGCCCTGAAGGGAAAAGCTGGACGGGATATCTTGGTTGGGTCTATAGTTCAATTTTGTATAACTTTGACTACTATTCACATTTCCAAACAATTTCATGCTTTCTTTCCTTTTTTTTAGCTCCTCAAAGAGACAATGAACAGACATTTCAACACTTTCCCTATATGTTTCAACCCATTACATTTATCCATTACTGCTGCAAATGTTGTTAAATTGTCCATAAAATGAAAATTTTGTTTAACTTTAACATGAAAATAAAGGCATAACCGAAAAACTACAGCATTTCAAAAAATAAAACTAATCACTGTGGTTTTGGGAGTATTCTGTGCGTACGTGGGTGTGTGTGTGTGTGGCCACACCACATTAGGCAACCAAGCATTATGGACAATAGAATTGCTTTTGACAACGTTGACAAAAATGAGCTGAGGATGACAAAGAAGGGTGTATAGCTGTTATGTTTTGGGGCTGGAAATGCGCTAGGTATTTTGCTGGGACTTCCTGGCAAAGTTACATCCGTATCCGTTTAGGCATTCTTGTTGTCATTATAATTATGCAAATAGTTGAAATGTGGTGGTATTTCAATGTGGCTGATGTTGTTTTTCGGCCTCATATGCGGGTATGTGGTGTTTAGCGAATGCTATGAAAATGATAGACTTCAACAGGCAGTGTTGCCGTTTTGAAAATTTTGCACAGAAGATGATGGCATGGATATTTTCGCGTATGGGAGGTAAAAAAACGTTGAAATATTGAAATGATGGCCTTTGAATGGCTAATGGCTTAGCCAGATGGCCGTTTGCTTGCTAAAAATAATTAAGTTTAGTTAGTTTAGTTATATTAATTTCGTGGACCACGTTTCTGGGGGTCCACCCCTTCCCCAAAACACCCCCCAAACAGGATTTATTTACTGACCATGGAAATATGGGGCTTAAATAAAAGGTATTTGAGTGAAGAATTAGAATCTGATGCCCAAATATGGGACCAAGTGTTTGGGGGCCGCCTCTCCCCAAAGGGGACAAATTTACGACCATAACAATATGTGGCTCAAATGAAATGTCTTAAATATGTCCCCTAAATCGGACATATTTACTGACCATGGCAATATGGGACTCAAATGAAAGGTATTTGCGTGTAGAATACGAATCTGATATCCTAATGTGGGACCCCGTTTCTGGGGGTCCACCCCTTCCCCAAAACACTACCCAAACAGGACTTATTTACTGACCAAGGGAATATGGGGTTTAAAGAAAAGGTATTTGAATGTAGATAATGAATCTGATACCCATATATGGGACCTCTCCCCAAAAACATCCCCAAAGGGGACAAATTTACGACCATAGCAATATGGGGCTCAAATGAAATGTCTTTAGGAGTAAAGCACGAATCTGATATCAATATTCGGGAAAAGTGTCTATGGGGCCACTCCACACCCACAACACCACCCAAATAGTAAGTATTTGCTGATTATTGCAATATGAGGCTCAAATGAGAGGGTTTTTAGAGTAGAACACGAATCCGATGTATATTTTCAAGTGGCCGCCCATCCCCCAAAACACATCTCCAAGCCGGTCATGTTTGACGACTATGGAAATTTGTGAGGCTCAAATTAAAGGTATTTTGGAGTAGATCTGGTATCCGATATCAACATTAGGGACGTCCTACCACCATAACAACCCTCAAATAGGACGTATTTGCTCACCAAGACAATTTGGGTCTTAAAGAGAGTGGAACAAAATATTCATAGTTTTTAGGGTCAATACCCCAAACCGAACATATTGGCTGACTTTTGCAATAAGGAGTTTAAATGAGATAAGAAAACGAATTTTGAGGCCAATGGCTATATGGTGTTCAAATAAATGATATATAGATATATGAGAATAGACCATGTTGCTGATATATTTTCCGGGCTTAATGTTTGAGGGACCACCCCAATCCCCCAAAACATCCCTAAATCGGGCATATTTTCCTCTCATGTCAATGTGGAGCTTAAATACAAGGTATTGGGGGGTAGAACAAGGATTGATACCCCTTTTTGGGACCCATTCTCTGGGGGTCTATCCCTTTCCCAAAATATCCCACAAAGAGCAATTTTGTACTGACCATCGCAATTTGGGGCTCAAATAAAGGTATTTGGAAGTAGAATACGAATTTTATATCCAAACGTAGGACCATGGGCATCACCCAAAACACCCGTCAAAGGGTAAACATTTTTCGACCATGCCAATATGTGGCTCAAATGAAAAACAAATTTGATAACCAATTTCGGGGCCATGTGTTTGGGGGACGTCTCATCGTGTAAACTCCCCGTAAACCAATGGCAATATGGGGTTTAACTAAATGGTATTTGAGAGAAGAGCACTATGCTGATATTGTTTTTTTAAGGGCCAAGTATCTGTTTTTCCGTTTTTCTTGGGAAATCATTTTGCTCTAATATGTTTCGAATTCTCTTCTCATTTTCGATGTGGAAGGATTTGTCGCTTATTATGAACACCCGATCGATAAAATTGATTTTTATCCTCCTTGAATGCTTTGAATAGAGGTTAATGAGTCTTCCCTATGCTCTTTCTTTTTGGTACAAATCGACCTTCAATCTGTTGCCTTTCCTGTGGGCTACTGTGGCAAGGTGCCATTTGTTACGCATTCCATTGTAAATTGAATCTTTTTATTGGATGAATTCAATATTCAGAGTGTGTTTACCACTTCATTCTTATCGATTATGCAAAATATTGGGTTGCCCAAAAAGTAATTGCGGATTTTTCATATAGTCGGCGTTGACAAATTTTTTCACAGCTTGTGACTCTGTAATGTAATTGCATTCTTTCTTCTGTCAGTTATCAGCTGTTACTTTTAGCTTGCTTTAGAAAAAAAGTGTAAAAAAGAATATTTGATTAAAGTTCATTCTAAGTTTTATTAAAAATGCATTTACTTTCTTTTAAAAAATCCGCAAATACTTTTTGGGCAACCAATATATCATCTACATATTTGGTTAAAAATCGTGGTTTGCTCGTCAGTTTATCAATACAATTGTCTAGTACTTCCTCCATGATTATGTCTGCTACAATCGGCGATAATGGAGACCCCATTGGCATACCCTTTTTCTGTTCATAAAACCTGTCGTCATACATAAAGTATCTGGAATCCTTTGTACATAAGTTTACCATCTCTATAAGTAAATCCATTGGAATTTTTGTATATTCTTGAATAATTGTCCATTTCTCCCTTATTGTCGATATTGCCAGATTGATAGGAACACTGGGGAACAAGGATACAACATCGAACGAGACTAGTAATTCTATTCTGTCCTTTATGTTGCATATTGAGTCCTTCGTAACATTGTTTAATATCTCTGTGATGTATTTGGATAACCCGTATGTAGGTGAGTTTATGGAGGAACATATCGGCCTAAGTGGGGTGCCTGTTTTATGGATTTTTGGTCGTCCATATATCCTTGGAGCATTAGCAGTTTTACTCAATTACTTGTTTCTTATCGTCGTGTTTATTATGTTTCGATTAAGTGCCAGGGTGTCCAGAATTTTATTGTTTTTGATTTGAATTCCTGATGTTGGGGCTCTTTTTAGTCGTCTATACGTGCAGATGTTCCCTAGGATGCATCACATTTTCGCGTCACATTCACCCTTTTTCATCGCCACAGTTTTTCCTCCTTTATCTGCGCTTAATATGAAAATCTCCTCATTTTCCTTTAGAAATTTTCGAGTTTTCCCCACTGTGCTTGGAATAAATTTGTCTCTCCTACCCAAATTATCTTTCTGTAAGTGGTTGTCTACCAATGTAACTAGTCTCACTCTCGCATACTCTTGCATTTTTCTATTCTCCAAAGTCTGAACACACTCCTCCCCCTCCGCCAATACAATAAACAGTGGAAATGTTGTTTTGGGGCCCAACGAACGAATAACCATTCAACATTGGTTGGAATGTCTTGGTCTGTGTTGTTGTCAAATCAAGCTCAAATTGCTGTTGTTGTTTTAGTCTCTTAGTTTAGTTTATTAGTGTGTGTGTCTTGCTCTTGTTGATATGAGAGTTGAGTATGGTATTCTCACTCTCAATGTAGAGTGCCAAATCATCACTCTCCATTAGATAGTTGAGCTGATCTCTTGTTTGTGCAAGCATTACTGTGTGTGTATGTGTGTTGACTTGTGTGTGATTGTATAGTATTAGAAGCTTCAGAATTCTAATGTGAAAGTTGTGGATGTGTTTCTCTAATGTTCTCGCATTGTTGTGAGTGTGAAATATGTTGTATGCGTTCTTTGTTGTGTTAAAAATAAAATTTATGAGAAATGTTGTTGTGCATTTGATGAGAAATGTTGATGTTCTTAAAGATGCTGCTAGCCTATTACTTTTTGAATATTGTTTAATGAATTTGTTAGATTAGATTTTTGTTAGTTATATTTTTTGTTGATTCTTCCAGCTTTATTCCCCAATTATTTGATTTTGAACCACTGTGCCTCATTCCATTATACCAAAAATTTTACTTCAGCTTTAATTAAACTCTTAAAAATTTATTTTAAATTAAAAAACACCTTTTCATAGCCAAATCTATTTTGTTTTGGTTTTTCTTTATCATGGCAACACGGTCCACTAAGCTAAATACCCCTCAGAAAATTTTTAAATTTTAGCTTGATGAAACAATGTGGGGTAGTTTTTTTTGGAGTTTTTGGTTTTATTTGTCCTAAAAATGACCCATAATGTATTTTGTATCATTTCGCATGGCATTTCGTATTGCACGGAGTAATATTTCATATTTTTGGTAAGCTTTTCGGTTGGGGTTTTGTTGGCGATGGCGATGATGATGATGCTGGTGCTGATGCAAGTGCTGAGGTTGCTGTTGCTTTGGGTGCTGCTGCTGCCGTTGTTGATGCTGCTACCGCTGTCTATGCGGGCATGCTGTGGTTTTACCAAATAAAATTTGTATAGATACACTAAAAGCTACCGCCATTTGTGGCATTATACACAATTTACCACACTCTCCCTTGGTTGTTCGCATAACAAACACCAAATCAGCAACGGCACCAACATGAAATGAAGCACAACAAAGGGGCTTAAACAAATAGCCAAAAAAAGAGGGGGGAGGGGACTAAAAAACGAAATATTATTTTTCATGTGTTGGAAAACTTTATCTTCAGGCAAAACAATTATCATAAAAAATACCAAATCTAAGTGAAAAGAAATGATACAAGGACCTAAATATGAAGTTACACGCATCCTTTGAGTATGAAATTTAAGAAATTGAAATTGAGAGAGCGAGCGCAAAAAACATGGTTGCTTAAAACGGTTTTAAAAGCAATTATAAGTAAAACCAGCTTAAAGATTTTTTAAATAGCCTTGCTCTGAAGTCTTAAATTTTGGTTAAAGTGTTTTTGTTTGCCATCCATTGTTGGCAATTTGGTAATCCATTCATTCACATTTTCTATTTTATTGTCATTTAGCATGATATTTGATTTTTACTTATGAATGATTAGCTATATTTTATAGTGATATTGCAAAAAACAAACAAAAATAGTAAAAGGACCTTTAATGTCCTTTCAAGCCCTAAGTCTTTCCTATTGAATGAATTCACACCTTGTGCTTTTATGGAAAAATAATGAGTTTTGTCATATGTACTTAGACCAATGCAAGACCATATGCCATGGTATTTTAGCTAAATCATGCATATGGTGCACAACTGACGCTTCATAGATGATTTTTATAATATTTTTGCTTAGCAGTATATGCTGTCATTGGAGTAATAGAACCATGGTACAACATCCGCTGCACACACCAGGGTGTATCCATGAATCACTGGAGGTATACAAACATCTTAGTGTAAGCAAGAAATGAAAGAGCCAATGAACTGGAAAAAAAACCAGAGGAATGGGAAAAATAGGGGATTTGAATAAATCATAACATCATCGGAGGCATTAGCAGATGGTAGCTATATGGTCAAATCGAAATCGAGAAAAGCAAGCATTTCAAGGGTATGTAGTTTATTTCAATAATAATAAATAACAAGTAAAAGCGCCTTCAGCTCGGCAGGGAGAAACATCTTCAGATACAGATGGACCGTATATCTGTTTCTGCATACTAAGCACTGCTGTTGGAAGATAGGTTCATATGGTAGCTTTATCAGGTTATGAAACAATTTGGACTATACTGACTATACTCAGCACAAAAGTCGAAACAAAACACTTCATGTCAAATATCAGCCAAATTCAAAAAGAATTGCACCCTCTAGGGGCTCAAGAAGTCAAGATCCGATATCTGATTATATTATTACGTTTATTGGAAATCAAATCAAAACACATCATGCCAAATTTCTGCCAAATCGGATAAGAATTGCGCCCTCTAGAAGCTCAAGAATTCAAGATCCGATATCGGATTATATGACAGCTCCATCAGGTTATAAACCGACTTCGGTTATTAGAAATCAAACCAAAACACCTCATGCCAAATTTCAGCCCAATCGAAAAGAATTGCATCCTCCAGAGGCTCAAGAAGTCAAGATCCGAGATCGGTTTTTATCGCAGCTACATCAGATTATCAACTGATTTGAACCATACTTAACACACTTCTTTTAAATGGAAACAAAACACTTCATGAAAATGTTTGCCTTAATCGAAAAAGAATTGCGCCCTCTAGAGGATCAAGAAGTCAAAATCCGAGATCGGTTAATACTGCAGCTATATTAGGCCATACACCGACTTAGACCGTTGTCGCCACAGTTATTGGAAATCAAACCAAAATAACCCCAGCCAAATTTCAGGTAAATCGGATAAGAATTGCGCCCTTTGAACTTTTCTGAGCGTGCTAAGCCCACCCCCAGAGGTTATTCTACTCTTATGAGTATACTCCGTTTCTATGATGGAGGGTATAAAAAGGCATTAAGTGTTACCGGTCAATCTTTGGTTACCCACTTCCTCGGATATATATTTATCAACCACAAAGACTGGATAGTCTCCACAGAGGAGAATCCTTTCCTCCATGTCCGGAGCGGGTAACACAGAGTAGGACAAATCAATTGTGGCGAACACCAGAACTGAACTTACTAAGGAAGAAAACCAGGAGTCTCTTTAACAAAGCCAAGAGGGAGAACACGGCAGAGGACTGGAACGAATGAGTCTTTGGGCAGCTTCAAGAAGAAGACGAGTAGAGCCAAAAGAAATGGTTTTTTTACCCTTACCCAAAGGGAAAGGGTAGTTTTATTACACTTACCCATAGGGAAGGAGTTGTTTTATTACCGTTTCCTAGGGTTAGGGTAGGGAAGTTTAAATAGTAGTAGGGTACTTTCAATAATAGGTTAGGGTAGTTTTAATATCCATACCCAAGGGTACAGGAAGTTTTATTATCCTTTCCCAAGGAGAGGGATCCTTTTATTACCCTCACCCAAGGGAAGGGGTACATTTATTACCCTCACCCAAGCGAAGGGGTCCATTTATTACCCTTACCCAAGGGAAGGGGTAGTTTTACTAGCCGTACTCTTGGGAAGAGTTAGTTTTTATACCCTTACCCAAGGGAAGGGGAGGTTTTATTACCCGTATCTAGAGAGAAGGGGTAGTTTTATTAACCGTACCCAAGGGAAAAAGTAATAAAGCTAGCCTTCCCAAAGGGAAGGGGCAATTAAATTAGCTGTACCCAAGGAAAAGGTTAATAAACCTACCCTTAACAAAGGTACAGGGTATTGAAACTACCCTTACCCTACGTATAGTTTAATAAAACCACCCTTAAACAAGGTATAGGGTAATAAAACTACCTTTATCGAAGATAAAGGGTAATAAAACTACCCTTATCCAAGTAATGGGGTAATTAAACTAACCTTTCCCCAGGTATAGGGTAATAAAACTATCCTTATCCAATGTATAGGGCAATAAAGCTACTCTTACCCAAGGTATAGTGTAATAAATCTACCCTTGTCCAAGGTATAGGGTAATAAAACTACCCTTGCCCAAGGTATATGGTTATAAAACTACCCTTACCCAAGGTATGGGGTAATATAACTACCTTTAACCAAGGTATAGGGTAATAAAACAACCCTTACCCAAAGTATAGGGTAATAAAACATCCGGTACCCAAGGCATAGGGTAATAAAATTACCCTTACCCAATGTATATGGCAATAAAACTGCCCTTTTCCAAGGTACAGGAAGACGGAGCTAGTGCTCTTTACTCGGATGCAAATGGTAACAGATACCAAACTCCCGTCTTTAGACAGGCGCATTCTGCAGTTGTTAAGGTAACCAAAATACCTAGGCCTAGTACTCCATTTGATACTATTCCGGAAAACACCCAAAACGAAAGTTTGCCCAAAGATGATATTCTGGATGTTTACGGCCATTGTGAAAACAATGCTGATATATGGAGCCCAGGCTTGGTGGAAGGCTGTGGAGAAGAATATTCCTGCCAAAAAACTGCTAAAGGTACAAAGACTGGCCTGCAACGGAATACTGGGGACATTAACGCCCACACCACAGGAGAGTTTGGAGGCGAAGCGGAATTTACAACCTGCTTTGGTAAAATATATTCTGGCCTGTGCCGTTATGGCAGCGCCTACGCTGAGGGAACAAGGCATGCTGAGAGTAGGCGGACACGGCCACTGCTTCATTCTGAAGGCCATCGAATCCATAGAGATGGGATGACTACCGAGCGATAGATTCGGCACTCATTTTCCGGAAGGGAGGAAGCGGATGTTTTGTAAGAGTTGGATGAGACCTAGGTCTAATATAATAGCTCCAAGATGGAGTTGGTGTTAGGACTGGGGTTTAATTGGAGTCATTTGACATTGGTTTGTCAGTTAGACTGCCGGATGAGTGTGAGGTCTTTCAGGCAGAAGTCTGTGCCATTACGTTGGCCGCAAAGGAGGTCAAGGGGATGGACCTGCCACCTTCGCAACTCAGGATATATGTATGTCGATAGTATAATGACCCTCAAGGCCTTGCATTCAAGAACGATAAGGTCGAAGTGCGCGGCGGAGTGTTTGAAGGCCTTGAACGGACTTCTGCCTCATAATGTTGTGTTGACCTGGCTTACCGAACACATAAGAGTTCTGAAAAATGAGAAGGCAGAACACTATCCCAGGCGAGAGTCCTCCAGGGCAAGCAAACATAAGATTACAGGAGTCACGAAATAGCTGTGAGCACCACACATGCTGGAACTTTGAGGTCCAATCTGTGTGGTGTTCATTGCTGTCACGTGAAGCTTTGCCGCGAGCTACTGGGCGCGTCCACTGTAGAGCTGGCAAAATATCGATGCCGCTGAATTTTTCCAATGGATACTATTGCAAAAGTTAATTTGTTTGCAAAACTATACAAAAATAAGCAATCCGACACTGAATGTGTCTTTTACGATGCATTGCGCTTATGGAGGGCGCAATTTTCATCCGATTAGGCAAGCACTGTGAACAATGATTTCTCTCGTGACTTCCAACTGACTTTATTAATCTTGATTTTATTTGGTCTGTGTATTGGTATTGCCCCATATAAATCGATCTCTTGATTTTTATACCCTCCACCATAAGATGGGGGTATACTAATATCGTCATTCTGTTTGTAACTACTCGAAATATTCGTCTCAGACCCCATAAAGTATATATATTCTTGATCGTCGCAACATTTATTGTCGATCTAGCCATGTCCGTCCGTCTGTCCGCTTGAAATTTTGCACAAATACTTCTTATTAGTGTAGGTCGGTTGGTATTGTAAATGGGCCATATCGGTCCATGTTTTGATATAGCTGCCATATAAACCGATCTTGGGTCTTGACTTCTTGAACCAATTCTTATCCGATTGGAATAAAATTTTGTGTTTTGTTATGATATCCAACAACGTTGCCAAGTGTGGTTCAAATCGGTCCATAACCTGATATAGCTGCCATATAAACCGATCTTGGGTCTTGACTTCTTGAGCCAATTCTTATCCGATTGGAATGAAATTTTGCACGACGTGTTTGGTTATGATATCCAACAACTGTGCCAAGTATAGTTCAAATCGGTCCATAACCTAATATAGCTGCCATATCAACCGATCTTGGGTCTTGACTCCTTGAGCTTCTAAAGTGCGCAATTCTTATCCGATTGGAATAAAATTTTGCACGACGTGTTTTGTTATGATATCCAACAACGTTGCCGAGTATGGTTCAAATCGGTCCATAACCTGATATAGCTGCCATATAAACCGATCTTGGGTCTTGACTTCTTGAGCCTCTAGAGTGCGCAATTCTTATCCGATTGGAATGAAATTTTGCACGACGTGTTTCGTTATGATATCCAACAACTGTACCAAGTATAGGACAAATCGGTTCATAACCTGATATAGCTGCCATATAAACCGATCTGGGATCTTGACTTCTTGAGCCTCTAGAGATCGCAATTATTATCCGATTTGCCTGAAATTATGTACTACGAATCCTCTAATGACCATCAACATACGTGTTTATTATGATCTGAATCGGTCTATAGCCCGATACAGCTCCCATATAAATCGATCTATTTTACTTCTTGAGCCCCCAAAGGGCGCAATTCTTATTCGAATTGGCTGACATTTTATACAGGTCTCCAACATGTAGTAATATAATAATAGCAGAGCAAATCTTTTCGTATATCCTTTTTTGCCTAAGGAGAGATGCCGGGAGAAGAACTCGGCAAATGCGATCCATGGTGGGGGGTATGTAAGATTCGGCTTGGCCGAACTTAGCACGCTTTTACTTGTTACTTCTCTTTTTCGTTTGAAATATAGATGATGGGAGTCTAGTCCACAGGATGGTTCTCGATATGACAAGGCAAGTTATTGGCGCCTTTAAATAACCAATGGCCAACTTGTTCCCGCCGTAATCAGTCTTTTGGACCGGAACGAGCTTGCTCACCTACAGGAGCTTGAGGAGGATTGCCACCTCCACATGAAAATGTAGCTACAACGACAATAACAAACACAGGAGCCATGATTGGGAATTGTGTGATAGGCCGCATGGCCGCACGCATGGAAGTCCCTCGGAACAACTACTGTGGACGATGTCTTAATGAGGATGAGCAGGAAACGATCGAACACATTCTTTGCCCATGTCCTGGTCTACTGGGGTATAGGCTTTCCTTTCTAGGGAGGCAGTTCTTCTCCTATCTCGGAGAACTTGCAGTTGTGTTTCTGGGGAGTCTCCTCAGATAAGTGAATAAGACGGGTTTAATTCGACAAGGGACGCAATGAAATCTTTAACGTGGAAAACCAATGTTGGCACTTGGCAGTCTTTTGGACCGGAACGAGCTTGCTCACCTACAGGATCTTGAGGAGGATTGCCACCTCCACCTGAAAATGTGGCGACAACAACAATAACAAACGACATATCTCGCCCACAATGCTGATCGCCCGATTTCGAATCCTGGCGAGAACATCAGAAAATATTATCTGCGGGTGATTATCCCCTTCTAATGCTGGTGACATTTGTGAGGTACAATGCCATGTAAAAACTCCTCCCCAAAAAAAGGTGTCGCACGGCAGCGCTCCGCTCGAATGCGGCTAAAATAGGAGTAGTCCTTATAATTGAGCTTAAACTTGAATTGGTTAGCACTCCTTGATATGTGAGAAGTTTGCCCCTGTTCCTTAATGGAAAGTTCATGGGCAAATTTGCAATTGCAGCCAATAAAGAATACAATTCAAAATTTCTTATTCATATCATAACTTTAAGAAACATTCAATTTATTATCCCCCATCTCTGTGTTGGCATCTAAAATATTTCGATTAGCAGTGGCAGAATACAAAACCATTACCCCTCGTTTCCAATATAGAAATAAACACATTCAACACACAATGTTATTCTTATCAGGCGAACATTTTCAATTAATTGAACGTGTCGTTTATTGACAAAGAAACGAGAATGTTTTTTGTGGAACTCCCACACCCCTCAAATGAAATATAATTGTTATAGAATTCTTTAAAATTGGAATTGACTTGTGGTTAGTACTGCGTAAGGATGCGGAGACGTGGGGAAATTGAAAAGAAATAAAAATAAAACTCCAATTGACTATGGCACGAGCTGGGATATCAGTTAACCGATGAAGCTGAAAATACCAAGAATTGAGGGTAAGGGGGAGTAAGAATTTTTATGGGAGTTTTTATTTATGTTGTCTTGCACCCTCACACCCAACTCAATCGCCAAGGAATGTGAGCTGCGTTTATTGTTATTGACAATTTTTATATTCGATTCTAATCGTTAAGCATTATTATAAACTTTTCAACAACATTTAAACGTGCTGAGCATTATTATCAACTTTGAAACGATTTTGTATCCCCCAAACTTTCCTGCTGTGAAGGGTTCTTTTTTTTTTGTCAAAGAAAGGTGTTTATAGTTTGTTTCATTTAATTTTTTTTTCTCTCAAGTTGTTTACCTTTCAATTATGTTTTTCTATGCTTTACTCTCCCACACTAACACCCTCTCTATCTCTCTCTCTTTCTCTCGCTTTGAGTAGGTGATTGCTAAAGTGTGTATTAATTGAAAACATAATTACAACTTGACCATCTCTTTCTCTCTCTCTCTTACTCATTCTCCCCCAAGCATATCCACATGACATCCATACTTAGAACAGCTTGTCAATGGCAAAAACACATGAACGAGTCCTTTGGCCTGTCCTTCTAATGATGATGGTGACGATGTCCTTTGTCTGGCTTATACAACTTCAAGAGTTAACTGCTAGTAGCAAGAGAGTGTTATTAAATTTTGCAATTGTTTGAGCCATTGGGCTATGGTTGTCTGAGCTACCAATAGGTGTTTGATAATCAATGTGATTAAAAGTATATAGGTGTGTGTGTGTGTATGTGTGTGTACAAACTCCTATGCTTATGAGCACTCATGATAACACATATTTTCTAGAAATCGTCTACATGCTGCAAACAATCAACCAACCTGAACAAAACAAGTTAAAACCATGCCAGTAGAGAAAAAGTTCAACTCAAATTAATAACAAAACATTTGCTAATGACAGTTGACAGCTCTAGAAGAAAGTTTAGCTCAAGTGTATGTCAATGTGAATGTGAAATGTAGCAATTCCATCTTCAAGAAAGTAACAACCGAATATTGTCGCAGCACAATGAGAGACATGATGGTGGTAGAGGGGAAAAATTTATGGAAAGCTCAGAAACATTCAAAATCTTATGGAAAAAAGTATTTGCAAGAAAGGGTTTACTTTGATCAGGCCTAATCTAATATACCGTGTGTCCAAAGCGTCAGGTTATTTGAAAACAAGTAAAAGCGTGCAAAGTTCGGCCGGGCCGAATCTTATCAACCCTTCACCATGGATCGCATTTGTCGAGATCTTTTCCCAGCATCTCTTCTTAGGCAATAAAAAGGATAAAAGAAAAAATTTACTCTGCTATTAGAGCGATATTAAGATATGGTCCGGTTTGGACCACAATTAAATTATATGTTGGAGGCCTGTGTGAAATTTCAGCCAATTCGAATAAGAATAGCGCCCTTTGGGGGCTCAAGAAGTAAACTAGAGAGATCGATTTATATGGGAGCTGTATCGGGTTATATACCGATTCAGACCATAATAAACACGTTAATGGTCATGAAAGAATCCGTCGTACAAAATTTCAGGCAAATCGGATAATAATTGCGACCTCTAGAGGCTCAAGAAGTCAAGATCCCAGATCGGTTTATATGGCAGCTATATCAGGTTATGAACCGATTTGAACCATATTTGGCACAGTTGTTGGATATCATAACAAAATACCACGTGCAAAATTTCATTCAAATCGGATAAGAATTGCGCACTCTAGAGGCTCAAGAAGTCAAGACCCAAGATCGGTTTATATGGCAGCTATATCAGGTTATGGACCGATTTGAACCATACTCGGCAACGTTGTTGGATATCATAACAAAACACGTCGTGCAAAATTTTATTCCAATCGGATAAGAATTGCGCACTTTAGAAGCTCAAGGATCGGTTTATATGACAAGATCGGTTTATATGACAGCTATATCAAAACATGGACCGATATGGCCCATTTACAATACCAACCGACCTACACTAATAAGAAGTATTTGTGCAAAATTTCAAGCGGCTAGCTTTACACCTTCGGAAGTTAGCGTGCTTTCGACAGACAGGCGGACGGACGGACGGACAGACGGGCGGACATGGCTAGATCGACATAAAATTTCACGACGATCAAGAATATATATACTTTATGGGGTCTCAGACGAATATTTCGAGTAGTTACAAACAGAAAAAGTATACCCCCATCCTATGGTGGAGGGTATAAAAATTATTTACCGGAAAACTCGGCGGTTTATATATAGTTCATAATTGCCATGTACATTGAAAGTCATAACAAAAAACTGTGTAACAAATTTCAATCGAACTGGTTAACAATTGCGCCCTCTAGAGGCTAATAACAATAATCCATTGATTGGTTTATATAGAAGCTTTATCAAGTCATATACAGATTTTTAAAATACTTAGCAAAGTGTTTGAAAGTCATGACAGAAGTCATGGAAAAACCAGTAAGGAAAGGTAAAAGTCGGGCGGTGCCGACTTTATAATACCCTACACCTACCCTATAAATACAAAAGTATCTAATTTTGAACCAATTTTGATGGACCATGGCGGTTGTATTGAGATAAATTATTAAAATTACTGTATCAAATATCGAGCAAAGCAAATATGTTTAAAATGTAATAGCTACGGTTGACAAATGACAAAAAATTACCAAAATGTGACGAACATATAGATAGGAGCTATATCTAAATCTGAACCGATTTCGATCAAACTTTGTGGATATTGTGGAATGTGTCGAGGAAAGCGTTGCGGGAAGATTGGTCACTAAATGCGCTTGCAGTGGGTCTAGGAGTGAAAATCGGGCGATATATATATATATGGAAGCTATACCTAAACCTGAACAGATTTCCATGAAATTCACCACTAATATCGAGAGTCATAAGAAAATCCTTCCCACCAAATTTCAAGAGAATCGGTCAACAAAAGACCATTTTATTACTGTATTACTGCAAATCGGAAGAACATACATATGGGAGCTATATCCAAATCTGTACCGATTTCTATGAAATTCACCAGTCATATCGAGAGTCGTAAGAAAATCCTTCGTGCCAAATTTCGACAGAATCGGTTAACAAATGACTATTTTATTACATTATTACTGCAAATCGGACGAACATATATATGGGAGCTATATCCAAATCTAAACCGATTTCCATGAAATTCACCAGTAGTATTGACAGTAATAAGAAAATCCTTCTTGCCAAATTTCAACAGAATAGGTCAACAAATGACCATTTTATTGCATTATTACTGCAAATCGGACGAACATATATATGGGAGCTATATCCAAATCCGAATCGATTTTTATGAAATTCAATAGCATTATTGAGAGTCATAAGGAAATCCTTCTTACCAAATTTCCGGAGAATCGGTCAACAAATGACCATTTGATAGCTGTATTACTGCAAATCGGACGAACATATATATGGGAGTTATATCCAAATCTAAACCGATTTCTATGAAATTCACCAGTAATATTGAGAATAATAGGAAAATCCTTTTTGCCAAATTTCGACGGAATCAGTTAACAAATGACCATTTTATTGATGTATTACTGGAAATCGGACGAACATATATATGAGAGCTATATCCAAATCTGAACAGATTTCTATGAAATGCATCCGTGATATTGGGAGTAATAAGAAAATCCTTCCTGCCAAATTTCAAGAGAATCGGTCAACAAATGACCATTCTATTGCTGTATTACTGCAAATCGGAAGAATATATATATGGGAGCTATATCCAAATCTGAACCGATTTCTATAAAATTTACCACTAATATTGAGAGTAATAAGGAAATCCTTCCCACCAAATTTCAAGAAAATCGGTCAACAAATTACCATTTTATTGCATTATTACTGCATATCGGACTAACATATATATGAAAGCTATATCCAAATCTGGACCGATTTTTTCCAATTTCAATATGCTTCGTATCTAGGCCGAAAAACATCCCCAAACCAAATTTGAAGACTATCGGATGAAAATTGCGACCTGTAGTTTGTACAAAAATTAACATGGACAGACGGACAGACAGACGGACATAGCTAAATCGATTCTGAGTCGATCGGTATACTTATCCATGGGTCTATCTCTTCCTTTTCCAAATGCCCTAAGTCATAATACCCTGTACCACAGTAATGGTGTAGGGTATAACAAGTAAAAAGGCGTAAAATTCGGACGGGCTTTGGATACCTACCATCTAGGGGATATATTGTAAACCACCTCTCGTCATAATCTGGTGAAAAATTTATTATTTATTCCCCCCATAGCAGCTTTATCGAAATATAGTCCGATTTGGACCAAATAAGGCACGGACATTAAGTGCCCTATTTGGTAGCTATATCCAAATGTAGACCGATCTGGACCATATATGACACGAATGTCGAAAAGCCTAACATACTTCACTTTGTCAAATTTCAGAATCATCGGGTTTTAAATGTGCCTTTTAAGGGGCCAAGACTTTAAATCAAGAGATCGGTCTATATTGCAGCTATATTCAAATCTGAGCCGATCTGGACCAAATTAAAAAGGGATGTTGGAGGGCATTACACAACTCACTGTCCCCAATTTCGGCGAAATCGGACAATAAACGCACCTTTTATGGACCCAAGACCTTAAATCAAGAGATCAGTCTATATGGCAGCTATATCCCAATCTTGACGGATCTGGGCCAAATCGCAGAAAGATGCCGATGGGCCTAACGCAACTCACTATTCCAAATTTCGGCGAAATCGGACAATAAATGCGCATTTTATGGACCCAAAACCTTAAATCTAGAGATCGGTCTATATGGCAGCTATATCCTAATCTGAGCCGATCTGGGCCAAATTGCAGAAAGATGACGATGGGCCTAAAACAACTGACTGTCCCAAATTAAGGCATAATCGGATATTTAATGAGCCTTTTATGGACTCAAGAACTTAAATCGAGAGATCGGTCTATATGGCAGCTATATCCAAATCTGGACCGATTTGGGTCAATGTGAATAAGGACGTTGAAAGGCCCAACTCAACTCACTGTCCTAAATTTCAGCAAAATCGTATAATAAATGGGGCTTTTATGGGACTAAGACCTTAAATCGGCGGATCGGTCCATATGGGGGCTATATCAGGATATAGTACGATGTAGTCCATTTTCGAATTTAACATGTCTATAAACAGGTAAAAGTGTACTATGTTCGGTCGGGCCGAATCTTGGGAACCCACAACCATGGATTCTGCTATAAAATGGGATCAATATCTAGTTATAGAACGTATTGGACCGTACTTGGTGCAGTTGTTGAGAGTCATAAAAATCGTGGCTTGTAAGGACTCAAGAAGTCAAATCGGGAGATCGGTTTATATGAGAGCTATATCATGTTCTTGACCGATTTGAACCGTACTTGGCACAGTTTTTGGGAGTCGTAACAGAACACTATGTGCAAAATTTCTGCCAAATTGGATGAAAATTGAGGCCTCTTAGGGCTCAAGATGTCAAATCTGGAGATCGGTTTATATGGGAGCTATATCCAAATCTGAATCAATATGGCCCATTTGAAATCCCCAATGACCTACATCAATATGAAGTATGATAAAGTATCTGTGCAAAATTTCAAGCGGCTAGCTCTAAGCGTTCGACCGCTATCGTGATTTCGACAGATGGACGGGCGGACATGGCTAGTTCGAATCAGAATTTCGAGAAGATCAAGAATATTTACGTTATGGGCTCCTAGATCATCATTTCGAGGTGTTACAAACGGTATGACTAGATTAGTATACTCCCATCCCATGCAGGTGGGTATAAAAAAGAATCGGTGCAAAGATTCAGCTCAATATCCTTAATTTCAAAGACCTTAGCGTGATTTCAACAGACAAACGGACGGATATGATCTAGCCATATCTAGATTTTTACGATGTTGCTAGCATCTTTCAGTCTGTCAGCATGTTTTTTCGATAAGACAGTGACCTGTCATGAGGGACACAATGCCTGAGACTTCTGTTCTAGCCTAGTGACATCAAAGCGGTAGACCTCTTCAAGTCTAGATTAGGCCACATAGTTTTGGAATGCTCACAGCCCCCTCTTTGTGACCATCTACCAGTCGTTGTCGTTCGGGCCTGGTCCTGAAAACTTAGCTTACATGTCGCTAGAGGCATACCTACAGATACCAGTATCCCTGGAATGTGTAGGGTAGTTCTTAGTCTCGCAAACTCGTTCGCTTACAATTCTCTACACAACGACGATTGGCATAAATATCTTCTCAGACAGCCAGACAGCCATCAAATCCCTGGAGAATGTATTTCTCGACTGTCTTAGATATCTCTGTGGTCCGGCACTCAGAATAAGTGAATTTTGAACTGTTCAGTCATCTCACTGAGATATCTAAGACAGTCGAGAAATACATTCTCCAGGGATTTGATGGCTGCCTGGCTGTCTGAGAAGATATTTATGCCAATCGTCGTTGTGGCACCATATCTTAGCCGTTCCACCACTTCTTTAACTGGAAGGATCTCCGCTGGATACACACTGCAGTGGTCGAGTAACCTTTTCGGTAAGACCAGTTCTAGATCTTAAGACAACACCCCAAAGTCCACCTGTTTGTCTAGTTTGGAACCAACCGTATAGAAGTCTATGTATCTTCTATAACCAGGGATATCGCAGTTCCACTTTTCTCTGTCAGAAATAGTGGTACAGTACTTATCATAAAAAAGGGGCTCAGGTGAAGGATCCACACCGCCTGGAACATCATTGTATCAAGAATGACAATGTCCATAGCTGCCACATGACTAGAAAGAGCTGTTTTAGCCTCACAGTAGTAGTCGCAGTAATTTGTCTAGCCCCATTGTCCAGAGGCATGGGGTGTAGCATTAAATCCTGTGCATCAGATGGTGTTATTCTCAGTGTGGCAGTGATGCATAAAAACAGTCATCCTTTCGATTCGACTGAGTTTTGATTAGTGGGTGGACTTTTGAAATGCAGTCCACCAGACCACAACACCATATAGCATTAAAGGTCTGACAACTACAGTATATATTAATGCATGACACGCGGTTTAAACCCGCCCAACTTTTGCCACAGGCTCTCTGGCAGGTGTAAAGAGCAGGAGTTGCCTTTCTTGTCCTTTCCAAAATCTTTTTTTATTTCAGAGAAGTTTGATGGCCTAGGCTAACTACTGGCAAGCGAAGACAAAATAGGCTCGACCTTGTGCAGAAGAGTCGAACTAGGTGTCTTCGTTAAAAGCCCCTGCAGACCAGTGGTTTGTCGGCTAGTAAAGGCTGGTGCAGCTCCTCCACCAGTCGAGATCTTAGGAGCAGACCACAAAATATGGCCTGACACCCGCAGATGTTGGTTTTGTTTCTAACGCTAAACTGAAAACAGACGCAGATCATCATTCGCCAAGTGCGTAGTTAGCTTAGTCCCTGAGCCTTTCTTGTTCCCCACAAAAATGTTTCGTTTTCCCATATGCCTGCTAAAAACCCCACTGTGCCACTCAACACCAATGATAGTATCATGGCAGTGTTAGTTTCAAAGTACTTCGATTGGTCAAAGCCAAGTGTTTGCTTGTATAAAGGAAGAAGCACCATGTTTAATGGCAAATAGCCTGAAACTGAATAGAGACTGTAACTGAAAATGACAGTAAAAGTTCGAGATTCACTTCGGTTGGTCATTTCTTTTTCAAATAACAGCCAAGGCGAAACTCCCACTTTTTGTGGGAGAATTAAAATTATTTTATCGCCTTCTCACACTGCTGCATCAAACTCTTACCAATACTTAAATCTTTCTTTATGTGTGTGTATTTGTGTTTGTGTGCGAGCAAGTATGCGTTACCTTTTCCCACTTTGATGACGCCTCCAGTTGAACATGGTCTACATGGTGTGTTGGACTATTTTATCTTTCACTTTGAATTCCATTAACCCAATTTGTTCGAAATGAATTGCTGAAAGTTTGAACTTTTCCCAAAGAATTGTTCTTGATTGCTGTAGGCTGCCAGCCCCCCATAATGGCGGTGAAATTGATGTCTTCTACTTGACAATTCAATGGAAAGAAATTTATTAGTGGCACCTTACAATGTTGAAGCCTGATGGCTTCATTTAAGCTTTCTTTTTTGTCGAAAGTTTTTGACAAATGTTCTTGGAAGGTGTTATTTTTTTCAAAACCCCTCCCCCACCCGTTGGTGGAGGGGGGATTCAAATTAACCCCAATGATTGTGTTAGTTTGATGGTTGGATTACTTCTGCAAAAACAAAAACCTAAATTTGGTCGGAGAGCAAAGAATTCAATACGGAAATGGATTTTCATTTGTTTTTTGGTGAAAGTTATGAACTTTTATGGATAAAATTAAGTTTGTTAAGAAAAAAATTTTTTCTGAAATTTACGATGCCCCTTAGGGTATGCAATATTTTTAAACACATAACCAGCAAAAAATCAAGTGGATAGTTTTATATGCCAAAGAGAGGCTTCACCAGCCATTTTTACATTTTTCAAATGCATTCTTTAAAAAGCTGCATAGCCCTTTGACTTGCATAGGACTTGCAGTTTGTTAAATGCAGAAATATCTACATACCACCCTAATAAACCAATTGACCGCGTGTGGTGACTGTTTTCGCGGTAATGTGACACAAAATGAAACATATTGTTCATGTTGAAAATATTAATAATTTATTTGCACATGTTTTACTGCCTGCTGCTGTTGTTGCTGCCATTGTTACCATGAAATTCCCTATGCCACGACACATACTTGTCAAACAGTTGTCAATGGCAACATTAACGAGTACCACCAACAACAGTAACAGCAAACTACACATCTCGTTTTGGCTGTTTTATTTTTCATCATTTCAATGAAGCCGCCAACAATGTCAGCAACTGTAGCATTGTTGTGATATAACTCACTATCACGTGCCTGTTTATGAGTTTAAGGACGAGCCCAGGACCGTACGACAACAACGATTATTGGGTTGGTCTCCAATGGAGTTGTTGTTACCGACAGCAAGTAGTTGGGGTCAAAGTACAAAAGAAAAGTATGAAACAAAAACAAATTGAAACAAAAAACAAAATATTTTAATCAATATTCCCACACTTGGAGCTATTGTTGAACCAACCCTATTGGGTAATCGGCATGAGCTATGGGGTAAAGGCTCCTGTGGGGGAGCAAGCTGAAAAATATAGTTGAGATCCATTGATTCCCCATGAGTGACAAGTTGATGCTGCATTAAGCTACAACGTTACTATAGGGCTTAAATGTTTAAAAGTTGTTAACACTGGCATTAATGAGGCATAGGCCCCAAAAAAAAAGGGTTGCAAATTATTTTGACTATTGAAAAACCGGAATTATTGCTGCTGACAGACAAAGTTAATAAGGTCGGAGCAAATCGTCAATGACAAAGAAGAACAAAAAGGAAAAAAAAACACATTAAAAAATTAATTTGATAAAATGACAAGTATTAAGAGGATTAAGAAGGACAGTGATCACACATTTTTGATTATTTAAGAATAACAAAAATCGGAAACAATAAGAACAAGTAAAAGTGTGCAAAGTTGGGCCTGACCGAACCTAGGGAATCAACCACCATGGATTCTGATAAAAATGTATACAAACTAACTTTAGTTGAAGGGCAAAATTTTATTCTACATACCAAACTCCTGTCAAAAACCACTAAGGAAAGGCAAAAGTCGGGCGGTGCCGACTAAATAATACCGTCCACCACCTAGTGCCTGTAGTACTTTTAATATGTAGAACTTATCTCGAAATCTAGTCAAACTTTAATTTGGATACCAACTGAAATAGTAGTTTAGAACTTTGTAAGATTTTCCTACCATGGGACAAAAGACTTGGATTTCCACATCTTTAAAAGGCCATATCGAATAAAAGAATATATGAGAGTTAAATCGAAAAATGTGCCAATTTTAATGACACATACTGGGACATGAAATAGAACATCCCACACCCTATATTGTAGAGATGTGACCAAAATTGTAGATTTTACTGCCTTAACTGTCCAAATCGGATGAGATATACACATTGGAGCTATATCTAAATTAGGACTGATTTTAAAGGAATTTTGAAATGTCAATTTAACGTCTCTTGCAAAATCGGACGAAAATTGTGGCTTCTACAGCCTTGGAACGGCCATATCGGATAAAAGATATATATGGAGCTATATCTAAATCTGGACCGATTTTTATGAAATTTTCCACACATAGTAGGATGTCAAATAAAACACCTCATGCAAAATTTTGTAATGATCGGACTAAAATTGTGGCTTCTACAGCCTTAATAGTTCACATCGCATGAAGATATATAAGGGAGCTATATCTAACCTGAACCGATTTTTATGAAATTTTGCACACAAATGAAGACGTCAAATAAAGCACCTCATGCAAAATTTTGTAACGATCAGACTAAAATTGTGGCTTCTTCAGCCTTATAGTTCACATCGCATGAAAGATATATATGGGAGCTATATGTAAATCTGAACCGATTTTGATGAAATTTCCCAGATATGTTACGATTGGTAATTAAACAGTTCGTGCCAAATTTTGTGCCGATATGTTGAAAATTTTAGCTCTACGGCCATTTAAGTGAAAATCGGGCGATACATATATATGGCAGCTATATCTAAATCTGGACCGATTTTTATGAAATTCTGCACACTTATGGAGACGTCAAATGAAACACCCCATGTCAAATTTTGTAAAGATCGGTAAAAAATTGTAGCCTCTACAGCCTTAATAGTCCATATCGGATGAAAGCTGTATATGGCAGCTATATCTAAATCTGAACCGATTTTGATGAAATTTTGCACACATATGTAGACCTCAAATAAAATGCCCAGTGCCAAATTTTGTAAAGATCGAACTTCTACAGACTTGAAAAGCCATATCGTATTAAAGATATATATGGCAGCTATATCTAAATCTGAACCGATTTTTTTCAAAATCAATAGCGTTTGCCCTTGGGCCAAAAAAGTGACATGTACAAAATTTCGTGACAATCGGACAACAAATACGACCTGCACTTTGATTACAAGAATACATGGACTCATAGAAGGGCAGACGAACAGACTGACAGACGGAGAGACTGACAGATGGACAAACTGACAGACGGACAGACTGACAGACGGACAGACTGACAGACGGACAGACTGACAGACGGACAGACTAACAGACGGAGAGACTGACAGACGGACATGGCTAAATCAAATCAGAAAGTGATTCTGAGTCGATCGGTGTACTTATCAATGGGTCTAGCTCTTCTCCTTCTTAGCGTTGCAAACAAATGCACAAATCTATAATACTTTGTAGCACACTATTGGTGTAGGGTATAATTAAAGCTTCCACAAACCGAACAAGGATGACCGAAAGACCGATTCATATGGAAGCCACATCAGGTTATAGACCGATTCGAACCGTACTTGGCACAGTTGTTGAAAATCATACCAAAACACTATATGCAAATTTTCAGCCAAATCAGACACAAAGTGCGACTTGTAAGGGCTCAAGAAGTCATATCGGGAGATCGGTTATATGGGAGCTTATCAGGTTATAGACCGATTTGGACCGTACTTGGCACAATTGTTGAAAGTCATAACAGTCATGTTGGAAATCGCAAAAGAATACTACATGCAAAAATTCAACCCAATCGAAAAAAAATTTCAGCTTGTACGGGCCAAAGATTCAAAAAGTGAAATCGGTTTATAAGGGAGCTAAGGGTTATAGACCGATTTGAACCGTACTTGTTGTTGGAAGTCATAACGGAACACCACTCGCACAAGTTCAGCCAAATAGGACAAAAATTGCAGCTTGTAAGGGCTCGAGAAGTCAAATCGGGAGATCGGTTTAAAATGGGAGCTATATCAGATTATAGACCGATTCCGACCGTACTTACCACAGTTATTGAAAGTCATACCAAAACACTACGTGCAAAATTTCCTCCATATCGGACAAAAATTGCCGCTTGTAAGGGCTCAAGGAGTCAAATCGGGAGATCGGTTTATATGGGAGCTATATCAGGTTATAAACCGATTTAGACTGTACTTAACACAGTCGTTGATAGTCTTAACAGAACACTATGTGCAAAATTTCCGCCAAATCGGACAAAAATTGCCGCTTGTAAGGGCTCAAGAAGTCCAATCGGGAGATCGGTTTATATGGGAGCTTTATCAGGTTATAAACCGATTTAGACCGTACTTAGCACAGTCATAAGTCATAGGTCAAGAAGTCATATCGGGAGATTGGTTTTTATGGGATTTATATCAGGTTATAGACCGATTTGAACCGTACTTGGCGCAGATGTTGAAAGTCATAAAAGAACACTACATGCAAAATCGGACAAAAATTGCGGCTTGTAAAGTCTCTAAAAGTCAAATCTGGAGATCGGTTTATATGGGAACTGTATCTAAATCTGAACCGATAAGGCCCATTTGCAATCCCCAATGACCTACATCAATATTTAGTAACTCTGCAAAATTTTAAGCTGCTAGCTATACGCAATCGACCGCTATCGTTAATTCGACAGACGGACGATCATGGCTAAATCGACACAGAACGTCGAGACGATCAAGAAAATATATACTTTATGGGGTCTTAGAGGAATATCTCGAGGTGTTACAAACGGAACGACTTAATTAGTATACCCCCATCCTATAGTGGTGGGTATAAAAACTTGCTAAGTTCGTCCATACCGAACATTGGATAACCACCAACAACTACTCCACTACCATATCTACTGTGTAATGCAAATCGGGGCTGGTCTTGATCATATTTGATAGAGGTTCGGAGAATCCATAGACAAGGCATAGTTTCAGCGCAAACGGTTTAAGGTTTAAGACATTAAATTACACCATCGGTCTACATGGCACCAATTAGTAAATGTAGTCTTATCTAGACAATGTACTGGTCGGTCACTCCAAAATCGACTATTCTGCTTATCTACGTACCTATTGAGCCAAAAATGAGCTTCGTCGATGGAATGGAATAAATGCACCTTTTATAGGATTAAGGCCCTAAATCGCCAAATCGTCCATTCGACAAATGCAAATTTTGCCCATGAACGTTCCACTTAGGAACACCACATGCTCAATTTTAGTGAGCATGCAACACAAAACCCCCGCCGAGTGAACCCCAGCCTGGTATACTTACATCATCCCCGCGCCGTATCACCACCTATTTCACCCTTCCCAGAAAAGTGTGCTTCCGTGGTCATTGCACCGTAACAACCCGAGGCATATGCCGTGCGATCGCACTATTACTCGACGACCGACATAACCTGACCTGGACTGCCTCGCCGCATAACTCCGACTTTCCACGCAACGCCACTGCATCGCTTGGGAGTGCTGTTCTAGGCCACTCCGCAACCAAATAACTTCAAGTTAAGACCATCCTAGTCTTAACTCTAGCACCCGTGAGTGGAGGTGGATGTACCGTATCAGGTCTTCAACATCGTCAGCTGGGGCCGCCCGGCCATTGACTTATCCGGACCCTAGCTACACCCCTGAGAGTGTCGTGCCCGGTTTCCATCGTGTGACCAGTTGTAGCCAATTACTGCCGTGCCAAGTTCCAGCTGTGAACGGAACGTCTTTGATCGAGAAGTACCGTCCCAGGTCTTCACTCACACGGTCCATGCGGCAGCTATATCCAAATATGGACAGATCGAAACCATGTGTGGGTCGGATGTCAAGGCTCTTAATATATTTCGCTGTTTCAAATACCAACGAAATGGGATTATATTGGGTTGCCCAAAAAGTAATTGCGGATTTTTCATTTAGTCGGCGTTGACAAATTTTTTCACAGCTTGTGACTCTGTAATTGCATTCTTTCTTCTGTCAGTTATCAACTGTTACTTTTAGCTTGCTTTAGAAAAAGTGTAAAAAAGGATATTTGATTAGAGATCATTCTAAGTTTTATTAAAAATGCATTTACTTTCTTTTAAAAAATCCGCAATTACTTTTTGGGCAACGAAAAATGCACCTTAGTGGGCTTAAAGTCCTATATTGGCAGGAAGTCTATATTTGGCCCACTCAAAGATTAGGTAAGGTTGAAAAGAGGGTGCAGATATTAATGCCACTAAGGACATACACCTAAGCCAGTAATCGGCTTGTTGTGCGCTCTAAATACAAAAAAAGTAACCTCGAAAAAGAAAATTTTTAGTTAGGAATTCCGTGCTACTTACAAAATCCTTAATTTTTTTCAATACTACTCCCCTAAGTTGTTTCATGTCTGGTATTGTGTCTCCACTCAAGTGCCGGTATCTGTTGGACGCGAAAGCCGGGCAATGACAAAGGAAATGCTCCAACGTCTCATCATCTTCCCCGCATGCCCTACACATGCTATCACTTGCCGTACCGATTTTGCATAAGTGAGCCCGTAGTCCTATGTGTCCCGTTATGATACAAAAAGCTATACTGAACTCCTTCTTGCTTCCTTTCAGTAATAGCCTCGTCTTCTCATGATCTGGATCCCCCCATAGGATTTTCGCCGCCCTACCGACCGTTTCGCTGTTCCACAATGTTGCATGTGCATTCGTCGCCCACTCCCTTAACTTGGACTGCGTCGACCCGAAAGGCTTCGGGTTAACCAAGTGAACTGACGGCAGTCCTCTGGCCTTCACCGCCAAATTGTCTGCCCTTTCATTTCCCCTTACTCCGTTATGGCCCGGCAGCCAAACGATGCGGATTTTCCCATCCTCAGAGAAGGCCATAATGTCCTTCTTACATTGTAAGACTGTTCGTGACCTTACCGTCCTGGTTGTTATAGCCCTTATCGCAATTTTACTGTCCGTACAGATGTTCACACTCGACGACCACACCACCTCACGCATTCCGTGATCGCCCTGATCTCCGCCTACAGGACCGTATTATGGTCTGGCAGTCTAAAACAGATCTCAGTCCCTGGGGTCTCAATGTAAACCCCTAGGACCACTCTGTCCTCTAGCTTTGACGCCATCCCTGTAACATGATCTTCCAGATGGCAATACTAGGGTTCCGTCAATCTAAGACTATGCCGATGGCAGCAATGCCTCACACTCGACTTCAAGGTTCATCTCAGGTATCCGTTTAGAAACCTCTTCCCTTCCTTCCTGGTTTCCTATCGTCGCCTCGATTATACCGCGATGGTATGAGCAGCTACCATCCTCAATCCATTCTCCCATCGCCTTAAGTCTCATAGCCACAGTGGCTGCCTCACACTTAATCTGTATGTCAATGGGTCCGATATCGGTTGCCCAAAAAGTAATTGCGGATTTTTTAAAAGAAAGAAAATGCATTTTTAATAAACTTAGAATGAACTTTAATCAAATATACTTTTTTTACACTTTTTTTCTAAAGCAAGCTAAAAGTAACAGCTGATAACTGACAGAAGAAAGAATGCAATTACAGAGTCACAAGCTGTGAAAAAATTTGTCAACGCCGACTATATGAAAAGTCCGCAATTACTTTTTGGGCAACCCATAAAATAGTCTCCAGTGCTCTAGTGGGCGTGTTCCTCATCGCTCCTCCTATGCCAAGACAACATGTTCTCTGAACCTGTTGTATGGTCCTTATGTTGCACTTTTTCTCCACATAGCAGTCCACCAAACTACTGAGGCGTAAGTAAGTATTGGTCTAGTCACGCTCCTGTAGAGCCAGTGGACTATCCTCGGATTCAGGTCCCAATTGATTACACATTGACCAACATCTGTGAGCCTTCTCAGTATGCTCCTGAGTGTAACACTTTCAATTCAGTTTCTTGTCCAAGATCACACCTAAGTATTTGACCTTGTCAGATATCGAAATCGTCTTATTGAGGAAACTTGGTGCGTTAAATTGGCCCACCTTCGTCTTCCTTGTGAACAAGCATATTTCAGTCTTCTTTGGGTTAACATTGAGACCTCTGGGTCTAGCCCAGCCATATGCAAGACCTTTTCGGCCCTTCTGCATAGCTCGTTTGGATCCTTAGTTACTCGAAGAGTAACTGCGTATGGCAAAAATGTGGAGCCAAACTTCAACGTAATTACCACAGACGGACGGACAAACACACGGTCATCGTTAAAAAGTCTTTACATTTATTGATGACAAGAAATATGCATACATTCTGTGTTTGGTTGGAAATGGATATTTCGATATATTGCAGAAGGAATGACTAAATGAATGTCTTATGGTGGGGAAATAAATTTATAAAGTTATTTCATATAAAATTTCTTTTAAAAATTCCGAAAAAATTGAACGAACTTAACTATGTATGCAACAAATACCCATTGTCAGTATTATGCCTCAAATCGCTTAATATTGGGTTGCCCAAAAAGTAATTGCGGATTTTTCATATAGTCGGCGTTGACAAATTTTTTCACAGCTTGTGACTCTATAATTGCATTCTTTCTTCTGTCATTTATCAGTTGTTACTTTTAGCTTGCTTTAGAAAAAAAGTGTAAAAAAAGTATATTTGATCAAAGTTCATTCTAAGTTTTATTAAAAATGCAATTACTTTCTTTTAAAAAATCCGCAATTACTTTTTGGGCAACCCAGTACAATCTTTCTCTCCCCATTATTGGCATTTTTCTGTAATAACCTTTCATTCAACCTTTGGCTTACCCCCTGAAAGCCATTCATTTTTAATATTTGAATATTTTTTTCTTTGTTTTGTTGCCGTAGCACGTTTTTCTTTTCCCTCTACTGGGACTGTTCTGACATTCCCATAAAACACCTTGCTCAAAAAAAAAATGTGCTGCAGATAATTAATGCTGTTTATTAATTTTACATCATACAGCCCAGTGGTTATTAATATTTTTCCCTTTCGCTAATATGCTATTCATTAATGTCAATTAGGAAGTTCAAAACTTTTTTCCTGAGTAACGGTTTATTGAATTTTCAATAGACTTTTAGTTGAGTTTATGCTTTTCTTAAAAAGCTTAGCATACATTTGGGGGACAATGGCGACAGGTGCGACATGTTTTATGAAACAATTTAATTATTTCATGTTTTGTAGGGATATGACATATGAAACTATGACTATTGCCAAGTATTGGGATGGTAAATTAATGTGGGCCATATGGATGAGTTCATACAGACGGAGAAGACCGTACTGGTGGCTGGTTAGATGGGCGTATAAACAAAAAGCAGAGTGTTTAACCTAACGAAATGCATGGGCGGTGTGAAAAATGGACTATACACAAAAATAGATATGGAATGAGTAAAAAGGGACTATAGATTGAATTGAGGTTAAGTTAGGCAAACAGAAACAAGTAAAAGCGTTCTAAGTTCGGCCGGGCCGAATCTTAAATACCCTCCACCATGAATCAAATACGTCAAGTTCTTTAGCCGATATCTCTTCATAGGCAAACAAAGGAAAATGGATAAAAAATTGCTTTGCTATAACAAATTATGAACCGATTGGGGACATACTTGGATTAGCTGTCGAAAACCAAAGTACAATATATTGAGCCGCCAAATCGGTTAAGAATTGCTACCTATAGTGGCTTAAGAACTAAAATCGGGAGATCTGTTTATATGGGAGCTACAACAGGTCATGCACCAATACGGACCATATTTTACACGATTCATTTTTGCACAAATACTTCTTATGAGCGCAGGTCGGTTGGGATTATAAATGGGTCATATTGGTCCATGTTTTAAAATAGCTGCAGATAAACCGATCTTGACGTCTTGAGCCACTAGAGGGCGCAATTCTTATTTGATTTGGCTGAAAATTTGCATATGGTGATTTGTTATGATTTTCAACCAATGTGTTAGGTATGATTCAAATCGGTCTATAACCTGATATGGCTGTCATATTGACCAATTTGGGATATTGACTTCTTGACCCCCTCTATGGCGTATTTCTTATCCGATTTGGCTTACATTTTGCACAACGTATTTCGCTGTGACTTCCAACAACTGTGCAAAGTATAGCTAAAAACCGTTCCATAACCTTTTATAGCTGCCACATAAACTGACCTTGAATATTGACTTCTTGAACCACTAAAGGGCGCAATTGTTAGCTGATTTGGCTGAAATTTATCATAAGCTGTTTTCTTAAATCGGTTCATAACCTCATATAGCTGCCATATAAACCGATATTGACTTCTTGAGCCTCTAGAGAGCGCAATGATTATTCGATTTGACTGAAGTTTTGTACAACGTCTTCACACATGCCCACGTATCAAATATTGTCTGAATCGGTCTATAGCCTGATACAGCACGCATATAAACCGATCTCCCTATGTTACTTCTTGAGCCTCTAGAGGGCGCGATTCATATCCGATTTGGCTGAAATTTGGCACGACATGTTTTGTTATGACTTCCAACAATTGTACTAAGTATGGTTCAAATCGGTTCATAACCTGATATAGCTCCCATATAAATAGATCTCCCTATTTTACTTCTTGAGCCCCTACAGGGCTCTAGTCTTATTTGAATTGGCAGAAATTTTACACAAGGACTTCTAGTATGGTCTCCAATATTCAATTCAATTATAGTTCGAATCGGACCATTACTTGATATAAAAAAAGGAGATACCGGGAAAAATCGACAAATGCGACAATTGCCTAACTTAGCACTCTTTTACTTGTTCAAAATGCCAAGGTGACAAACTTGAGGGGCTTGCCAAGAGGCGTCCGGACCACATAAGTTATTGGCATTTTAAAAATGATCTTGATTTAAAATTTCGATTCGTTCTCTCATGACGTATTTTCCATTTGTTTTTATACCCACCACCGAAGGATGGGGGTATATTCATTTTGTCATTCCGCTTGCAATACATCGAAATATCCATTTCCGACCCTATAAAATATATATATTCTTGATCAGCGTAAAAATCTAAGACGATCTAGCCATGTCCGTCCGTCTGTCCGTTGAAATCACGTTATAGTCTTTAAAAATAGAGATATTGAGCTGAAACTTTGGACATATTCTTTTCTTGTCCATAAGCAGGTTAAATTCGAAAGTGGGTTATATCGGACTATATCTTGATATAGCCTCCATATAGACCGATCTGCCGATTTAGGGTCTTAGACCCATAAAAGCAAAATTTATTATCCGATTTTGCTGAAATTTGGGACAGTGAGTTGTGTTATGCCCCTTGACATCCTTCTTCAATTTGGCCCAGATCGGTCTAGATTTTGATATAGCTGCCATATAGACCGATCCTCCGATTTAGGGTCTTAGGCCCATAAAAGCCACATTTATTATCCGTTTTCGGTAAAATTTGGGACAGTGAGTTGTATTTGGCCCTTCGACATCTTCCGTCAATTTTGTTCGGATCGGTGCAGATTTGGATATAGCTGCCATATAGACCGATCATCCGATTTAGGGTCTTAGGCCTATAAAAGCCACATTTATTATCCGATTTCGCTGAAATTTTGGACAGTGAGTTGTGTTAGGCCCTTCGACATTTTTCTTCAATTTGACTCTGTTCGGTTCAGATTTGGATATAGCTGCCATATAGACCGATCTCTGGATTTATGATCTTGAGCCCATAAAAGGCGCATTTATTGCCCGATGTCGGCGAAATTTGGGACAGTTAAGCCCCTCGACATACTTCTGCAATATGGTACAGATCGGTCCAGATTTGGATATAGCAGTCATATAGACCGATATCTCGATTTAAAGTCTTGGCCCCATAAAAGGCGCATTTGTAATCCGATTTCACTGAAATTTAACACGGAGACTTATGTTAGGCTTTTCAACATCCGTGTCGTATATGATTCAGATCGGTTTATTTTTATATATAGCTTCTAAAAAGATCAACATTTTATTATACACAATTGAACAATGACTTGTACTCATAAGTATTTGGTCCAAATCAGAACAAATTTCGATAAAGCTGCTACGTGGAATAAGGTATGCTTTTTTCACCGGATTTTAATGAAAGGTGGTTTGCATATATACTCGAGATGGTGGGTATCCAAAGTTCGGCTATGACGAACTTAACGCATTTTTACTTGTTTAACGGATTCTCTCGCAATTTGGTAGGAAAGATTTTCTCCTGATTCTCTATATTACTGGCGAATTTCATAGAAATCGGTTCAGATTTATGTGTAGCTCCAACATATATGTTCGTCAAATGTTGGGGTAATTTGCATTAATGTTGACATTTGCCAACCGTAGTTACTAATTTCGTCATTCTGTCTGTCGAATGCACGTCCGTCCGTCTGTCTGTCGAATGCACGCTAACTTCCGAAGGAGTAAAGCTAGCCGCTTGAAATTTTGCACAAATACTTCTTATTAGTGTAGGTCGGTTGGTATTGTAAATGGGCCATATCGGTCCATGTTTTGATTTAGCTGCCATATAAACCGATCTTGGGTCTTGACTTCTTGAGCCTCTAGAGTGCGCAATTCTTATCCGATTGGAATGAAATTTTGCACGACGTGTTTTGTTATGATATCCAACAACTGTGCCAAGAATGGTTCAAATCGGTTCATAACCTGATATAGCTGCCATATAAACCGATCTGGGGTCTTGACTTCTTGAGCCTCTAGAGTGCGCAATTCTTATCCGATTGGAATGAAATTTTGGCACGTAGTATTTTGTTATGATATCCAACAACTGTGCCAAGTATGGTTCAAATCGGTCCATAACCTGATATAGCTGTCATATAAACAGATCTGGGGACTTGACTTCTTGAGCTTCTAGAGGGCTCAATTTCTATCCGATTTGGCTGAAATTTCGCTAGACGTTTTTTATTTTTACTTTCAACAACTATGCCAAATAAAGTACAAGTCGGTTCATAACCTGATATAGCTGCGATATAAACCGATCTGGGATCTTGACTTCTTGAGCCTCTAGAGGTCGCAATTATTATCTGATTTGCCTGAAATTTTGTACGACGGATTCTCTCATGACCATTAACATACGTGTTTATTATGGTCTGAATCGGTCTATAGGCCGATACAGCTCCCATATAAATCGATCTCTCTATTTTACATCTTTTACACAAAGGCCGCAATTCTTATTCGAATTGGCTGACATATTACACAGGTCTCCAACATATAATTTAATTGTGGTCCAAACCGGACCATATCTTGATATCGCTCTAATAGCAGAGCAAATCTTTTCTTATATCATTTTTTTTTTTTGCCTAAGAAGAGATGCCGGGAAAAGAACTCGACAAATGCGATCCATGGTGGAGGGTATATAAGATTCGGCCCGGCCGAACTTAGCACGCGTTTACTTGTTTTTTTTCTCATTTTTCCCCTTTAGAAATAGTTTCCTTAGGCAACAAGAAATCAAAACCTTCCTTCTGATTATTTCTACGAACTGTGATAGTCCTGGGTGCAACACTTACACACAACATATAAAAAATGTTGCTGAAATGTTGTTTGACCACCATCTTGTTTTGCTTAAGAAATCGGCATGCCTGAAAATATGCTACAAATAATGCAATTTCTCCTCATGTCATTTTAGGTTTGAATGAGTATTGTGAGTCCAAGGCATTCTCATTGTCCCCCATTGTGTGCTTAGGTAAATGTGTGTGTGTGTGTGTGTGTGTGAATGTGTGTTTGTTTCTCTAACTTTAGACTGCAGTCTCAACAAATGCTGTACATTTTTTGCCAAAAAAGCAAACTTTAGTTTTCATCTTAAGAAATGACTTTCTGACTCATTCCTTTCTTTGAGTGTCCCATAGCTCTGAGAAGGAAAACAAACGCTTTCTATAGAAGATTCCCATTCATAATAAAACCTGTCTGCCTGCAAGGCTTCGTTTTTTTCTAATGCAGGCGTAGGTGGTGGCTCTGGGTGTTGTTAACCAACAGCGTTGTTCAACTGTCTGGCCACTGAGTATTTTTGGATGTAAGTGTGTGTGTGTGTGGGTGAATATTTCTTGATTTTTTGTTGTCTTCGCCCCAGAGAGTGAGAGAGGGAAGAAGATCAGCCGTTTATTTCAGTCTTTCTTTATAACATTTTCTTGGGGAGACTTGGGACTTTTACTTCTGCCAGAGTTTGAATGAGTAAATGGGTGTCTGAATCCACAGCAATGGTTGTGTGGGCGTCTGTGTGTGTGTGTGTGTACAAATATTGCCCTGCATTGTAAAGGGGTTTCAAGAAATTCCATTCAACAAAAGTTTCTTGTTTCGTGAGTTTTTCCTTCATGGCTTTTTGTTGGCAGCAACAGCAGCAGCATTCATACATTCATTGTTAGCTCGAATTGTATTTTATTATTATACTTGACTACTTTTGGGGTTTACCAAGTGTTCGCAATTTGCCCTTCCTTCAAGGAAGTGGTGCTGCAGGGAGGGATAACAACAGAAAACAGATTGCTCGCAGTGGAGTAAAGTGAGAGGAAGAAAAATCCCATCTATTTTTTTATTTTAATATTATTTTGGAAGCTATAGTTGTGTTGGTTTTCATTGTTGCCATTGTAGTTGTTGTATTTTTTTTTTTTTTTTGGTATGATGCATTTTATGATTGTGTTTTCCTTAATCTAATAGAAATGTAATTTGTTTGCCAAATAGTTGCATTATTTTATAGAGTCTAAAGTTCACAAATTGCATCAGAGTAAGAGGAGAAAGTAATTGTCTTCTTGTATTTCTGTATGCAATTGAAAGTATAATCCACATGCATGTACATTAGACTGTCCCACGCTATAGAAGAGATTTTTGCAAATAGAGAAACGCTTACAATGCTGAGTACAAAGTAAAAATTTTTATGGCACCTATTGTCAATTAAACACAAGTTACACCTAGAATCACTTTATTGCCAGTCAATAGTGTATTGATCGACCTAAATTTTCTTCCCAGTTCGACCTATTCATGTCCGTGCGGGCACGAATCCAAATGTCTGTCCGTCCGCGTTTTGTAGACAAGGTACAGGTAGCATTTGGATAACAAAAATGCTACCTGTACGAAATTTTTCACATATCCCTTTTTTGGCTTAGAGACAAACTGTATTCATTTTAGTGAAAATCGGTTCAGATTTAGATATAACTCTCATCTGTAGGCCACCGTAGCGCAGAGGTTAGCATGTCCGCCTATGACGCTGAATGCCTGGGTTCGAATCTTGGCGAGACCATTAGCAAAAATTTTCAGTGGTGGTTTTCCCCTCTTAATGCTGGCAACATTTGTGAGGTACTATGCCATTTAAAACTTCTCTCCAAAGAGGTGTCGCACTGCGGCACGCCGTTCAGACTAGGCTTAAAAAAGCAGGCCCCTTATCATTGAGCTTCAACTTGAATCGGACTGCACTCATTGATATGTGAAAAGTTTGCCCCATTTTCACTTAAATCGTCTAAGTTGCCCCCATTTTTTAACCAGTTCATACGAAACTTGACATGAAGTGTTAAATTAATCATGTGAAAGCCTTTGCTAATTTCACCAAAATTGATTCAGATTTAGCTAAAATTTAGAGAAAGAATTCTTGTTGGAACCGTTGAGTGGAGCGGGTGTCTTGTAATTTCGCTGCGCAAGATTTTTTGTCTGTAACTCGAAATAGGTCATAATTTTTGGTAGAAAAATTTAAGTCACTCGGGGATAACTACGATAGTGGTATCCATAAGGTGGTTGATGATCTGCGTCTGTTTCCAGTGGAGCGGCAGATCTAGAGCCCGGTAGTAGACTTAGAACCCAACCACCGCGGTGGTGGTATCAGGCCGTATCATGTTGGTGGAGCGGCTGCTCTCGACTCCACTAGCCGACAGACGACTGGTCAGCAGGGGCTTTTGACAAGGACACCTGGTTCGAAACTTAAGGATAAGGCCGAACCTATTCTATTTTCGCATGCCTATAAACCAACACCCTCTTTAAGAGGTCGGAGCCGACTAGAAGGCGCATCGCTCCCAGGTTTATTGAGAGTCGCACCAAGCCTCTCTGATCCTTAGGCTCTTACTAATGGGGAGAGAGACTCCCTAAATTGGGCTCGGGGATTCGCTGTATGCTATATTCGCTGTTCGCTATATGGTGTTGTGGTCTGGTGGACGGTGCATTAAAACTCCACTTACTGCTCAATACTTAACCGGATCCAAAATATTGTTTGTGCGTCACAGCTGCACTGAGGACGATACCATTTGATGCACTCAATTTATTGCTACATCTAATGCCTCTGGACATTGTGGCTAGACAAATTGCTGCGACCACTGCCGTAAGTTTAAGGGTGCTTTCTCATTGGTCATGTGGCGGCTACGAACACCGTGTTATCCTTGATACAATATCCGATGTTCCAGGCAGTGTGGATTACATCCTACCTGAGCCGATTTTTGATTAAAAGTACTGCACCACGATTCCTGATAGAACCGATTGGAACTACGATATCCCTGGTAACAGAAGTTATACAGACTTCTATACGAATGGTTCCAAACTAAATGACCGGGTGAGCTTTGGGTGTGTACTCTAAAGATCTAGAACTGGTCATATCGAAAAGGTTACCCCACCACTGTATTGTGTATCAAGCGGAGATCCTTGCAATTAAGGAAGTGCAGGAATGGCTCAGATATAATGCCACAACGACGATTGGCATAAATATCTTCTCAGACAGCCAGGCAGCCATTAAATCCCTGGAGAACGTATTTCAGAACACAAAAATGACCCTCGACTATCGCAGAGTTCAAAATTCACCTGTCTGCGTGCCGGGAATTGTAAAGCGGACGAGCTTGCGAGACTAGGAACTACTCTACACATTCCAGGGTTACTGGAATATGTGAGTATGCCTCTAGCGACATGTAAGCTAAGTTTTCAGGACCAGGCCCGAAGGACAACGAATGATAGATGGTCATAAAGAAGGGGCTGCGAGCACTTAAAAACTATGTGGCCTAATCTAGACCTGAAGAGGTCTGACGCTTTGCTGTCGTGGGCTAGAACAGACGTCTCAGTCATTGTGTCCGTCATGGCAGGTCACTGTCTAATCGGAAAACATGCTGACAGACTAAAAGTTGTCAGAAACGACTTTTGCAGAAGCTGTCAGGATATCGAAGAAGAAGAGACTATAGAACACCTTCTGTGAGTATGTCCCACACTGGCAGGTAGAAGGAGTTCTACTTCAGGTTCTCATTTCTTTGAGAACCTGTCTGATGTAGCGGATGTGAACATTCGCAAGTTGTGGGACTTTTTAAAGCGATCTGGATAGTTCAATGGTACGAACGAGAAGGCTCTTCCTTCCTTCTTCTGTTCCGGTGGTATCACAACAGACGAAAACGTCTAAGTGAGCCTGATGTCAGACTGCCACTTAAACCTAACCTAACCTAGATAAAGTTCCCATATAAAAATAGTTGAACTAATTGAGCTGTAGTTTCTGTATGTTGAAAACTACAACGGCAACTATATCCAAATCTGAACCGATTTTAAGAAAATTAAGCAAAGACTTTCAGATGAGTGATACAACATTCCGTACCAAATTTCATGCAAATCCGTTGAAAATTTTAGCAACTAGGCCCTTATAAGTGTAAATCGGGCGAAATATATATATGGGAGCTATATCTTAATCTGAACCGATTTTTACCAAAGTTGATAGCGTTTGTCGTTGGGCTAAAAAAGTGGTATATGCTAATTTTGGTGATGATTGGACAACAAAAACGATCTCCACCTTAGTTACAAAAAAAAACTACAGACGGACTATCAGCACAGAAAGGATTTGCAGACAGACGGACATGGCTAAGCCAAATCAGCAGGAATTTTTGAGTCGATAGTTCGACTCATTTTATCACAGCCAGCCAGTAGTGGTGCAGAGTAAATCTTGTAATTTTATAGTAAATTGGATATAACTGTATACTTAGTTTACCAACTTCATGCCAGGACCTAAACTATTGGATTGCCCAAAAAGTAATTGCGGATTTTTTAAAAGAAAGTAAATGCATTTTTAATAAACTTAGAATGAACTTTAATCAAATAAACTTTTTTTACACTTTTTTTCTAAAGCAAGCTAAAAGTAACAGCTGATAACTGACAGAAGAAAGAATGCAATTACAGAGTCACAAGCTGTGAAAAAAATTTTCAACGCCGACTATATGAAAAATCCGCAATTACTTTTTGGGCAACCCAATACTTATCTGGATTCCTTATCAAGTGCTATATCCAACTTGAGACAACCTGTCGACATAAGTTATCTTTAACCGATTGCCATAATATTTCGTATTTTGCTTATCGGGTCTTAAAGGAAAAAAATAGTGGATATGCGTTTCAAAAAAATTACTTTTTGCTTTTTTTTTTTGGGACACTCTAATGTACATGCATTTGGATTTAATTTGATTACTATATAAAAGTAATATGAAGAGTTTACAAGAAATAATTGCAAAAATGAATGAAAAAGTAAACATGAAGGTGAATTGAAAACCTCATTTTGAATATTAATAATTTGAAGAATTTTACGAGGGGGATTATAAAATAAGCCAAATTAATTTGCATACAAATATGTATATGTGCAGATACGCCGATGGTAGTTTGAGAATAAATCAACAACGAGCAAAGTTTGGAAGCGCCTTATCGTGGGCACTCACCACCATGCATTCCACTAAAAATGTGCACAAAATGATTTAGTTTAAGGGCACATGTGTGCCCTACACAACAAATTTCTAAAAAAGCAGCCAAAAACTTAAACTTCTAGGAGCTGTAGAAGACAAATCTGAAGATAGGTTTATGTAGGAGCTACAGCAGGATATGGAAAGATTTGGACAACAATTACCATGGATGTTGGAAGTGTTGGATGACTTGGGGATTTTGGAAACCAAGCAACGATTCTGAATGGTGTTTACTTGGCAAAATCCAGGCTTAACTTGGTCTTCCTTCATCTCAAATGTGGACACAAACCTAACCGCGGTGTCACCTGGGTATCTACCTTTAATATCCTTTAAAGGAAGTGAACTAAAATGTTTCACGAGTTCATCTGTTGAACAATAACAAGTAAAAGCGTGCTAAGTTCGGCCGGGCCGAATCTTATATACCCTCCACCATGGATCGCATTTGTCGAGTTCTTTTTCCCGGCATCTCTTCTTAGGCAAAAAAGAATATAAGAAAAGAGTTGCTCTGCTATTAAAACGATATCAAGATATGGTGACCTGTGTAAAATTTCAGCCAATTCGTATAAGAATTGCGCCCATTGGGGCTCATGAAGTAAAATAGAGAGAACGATTTATATGGGATCTGTATCGGGCTATAGACCGATTCAGACCATAATAAACACGTTTGTTGATGGTCATGAGAGGATCCGTCGTACAAAATTTTAGGCATACCGGATAATAATTGCGACCTCTAGGGGTCAAGAAGTCAAAATCCCAGATCGGTTTATATGGCAGCTATATCAGGTTATGAACCGATTTCAACCATACTTGGCACAGTTGTTGGATATCATAACGAAATACTTCGTGCAAAAATTCATTCAAATCGGATAAGAATTGTGCACTCTAGAGGCTCAAGAAGTCAAGACCCAAGATCGGTTTATATGGCAGCTATATCAGGTTATGGACCGATTTGAACCATACTTAGCACAGTTGTTGGATATAATAAGAAAACACGTCGTGCAAAATTTTATTTCAATCGGAAAAGAATTGCGCACTCTAGAGGCTCCAGAAGTCAAGACCCATGATCGGTTTATATGGCAGCTATATCAGGTTATAGACCGATTTGAACCATACTTGGCACAGTTGTTGGATATCAAAACAAAATACGTCGTGCAAAATTTCATTCTGATCGGATAAGAATTGGATATCATAGCAAAACACGTCGTGCAAAATTTCATTTCAATCGGATAAGAATTGCGCACGCTAGAGGCTCAAGAAGTCAAGACCCAAGATCGGTTTATATGGCAGCTATATCAAAACATGGACCGATATGTCCCATTTACAATACCAACCGACCTACACTAATAAGAAGTATTTGTGCAAAATTTCAAGCAGCTAGCTTTACTCCTTCGGAAGTTAGCGTGCTTTCGACAGACAGACGGACGGACGGACGGACGGACAGACGGACGGACATGGCTAGATCGACATAAAATGTCGCGACGATCAAGAATATAAACTTTATGGGGTCTCAGACGAATATTTCGAGTAGTTACAAACAGAATGACGAAATTAGTATACCCCCCATCTTATGGTGGAGGGTATAAAAAGATGGATTAGGGCGTCGGATTAGTAGCACGGCTGTGCACATGCCCCCACGGAAGACAAGGACAAACAGACCAAGGATATTTTCTATAAGCGCCTAGAAAGAGAATATGACCGCTGCACCAATGATATTAAAACCTTTCTGGGAGATTTTAGGCGAAAATAGGGAAGGAAAAGAACATCGGCTTTGCAGAAGAAGAAACTTCCGACAGTGCCTTAAGGCACTGACTAAGATTCGTCGCTGTAAAAAACATGGTGGTTAGCAGCACCAGATTTCACCATGAAATAATTCACAAAGCCACATGGCTGTTACCCGTGTTACCCAAAACACGAGGAACCAAATTGATCACGTTGTGATAGATGGAAGGCATTCATCCAGCGTCTTAGATGTACGATCGATTCGTGGAGCGAATATAGATTCGGATCATTACCTACGATCTGACACTGCACGGAATCTGGACATTGAAAAGCTGCAAACACAACAAATGGCAGCGGCATACTTCACTCGACTGAACCAACTGCTTGATGAAAGCACTCCTTGCTCCGATGATATAAAGGCGCAGTGGCAAACTATTGCCCACTCCATGGAAAATGCCGCGAAATCCGTACTTGGGTACGGGAAGCCTCCTCCAAAAAACCCATGATACGATCAAGAGTGTCGAGATGCTATTAAGGCCAAGAATGCGGCATTTAGAGCAACCCTGCAATCAGTAGCAAAGCGCCAGATGAAGGACAGGTAGCGGGAAAAAAGGAGAGAGGAGAAATGTCTATTCCGCAGAAAGAAAAAGCAAATGGAAAGATGTGAATGTAAGCGAATTAAGATGTACAGGAGTAAGAATCAAGTCCGGAAATTCTACCAAGAAATTAAACATCAAAGCGATGGCTTTGGTGCAGGCACATCCTCCTGCAGAGATAAAGTAGGAAATCTGGTAACTGACACAGATAACATTCTGAGAATATGAAAAGAACATTTTACCCAACTGCTAGTGTCCATCGTTGGCGGCGAAGAGGATACCGTAGAACCAATCAATGATTAACCAATCACTGACGTAGAACCAAGTAGCAGTGAGCCGACCAAAGAACAACAAGGCAGCAGGAGCCGACGGGTAAGCCACTGAACTATTTCAGACCGGAGGCGACACGCTGATAAGGCGTATGCATCAGCTTTTATGCGCAATCTGGATAGAAGAACATATTCCCGATGATTGGATCCTCACCATACTATGTCCCTTACACAAGACATGAGACAAGACAGTGTATGCCAATTACAGAGGAATAAGTCTCCTCCCCATCGCATGTAAGATACTCTCGAGCGTACTGTGTGAAAGATTAAAATCTAAAGTGAATGAGATGATTGGGCCCTATCAATGCGGCTTTAGACCTGGTAAATCCACTCTGGACCAGATATTCACACTGTGCCAAATCCTGGAAAAAGACCCGAGAAGGACAAATCAATAACTATCATCTCTTTGATGACAACAAAACCGCTTTTGATATTCCTTTACGCTCGTAGGTATTTCAAGCCATGTCTGAGTTTGGTATCCCTGCATAATTAATAAGACTCTGCAGGATGACACTTGCTGAAACGCGTTCCTAAGTAAGAATAGGAAAGAATATCTCCGAATCATTTAATACCAAACGAAGTTTCAGACAAGGAGACAGCCTCTCGTGTGATCTCTTTAATATCCTGCTGGAGAAGATTATACGAGAGGCAGATGTGAATAGATATGGCGCACTAATCACAAGAGAACACATGCTACTCGCCTATGCCGACGACATTGACATCATAGGTCGGTCACCGGAAGTAGTAACTGCAGCCTTTAAAAGAATCGAAAGAGAACCAGTGAAAACGAGACTGGCAGTAAATGGAGATACAAGAAAATTGATGGTTTCAACTCCCAAAATCGAGCAGATAAAGAAAATGGAGAAGGTTGGGAACCACAACTTTGAATTAGTCAGCTTATCTACCTCGGTACCGCAGTAACCGAAACGAATGACACCAGTTTTGAGATAAAGCGAAGAATAATACTGGCAAGCAGATGCTACTTTGGACAAAGAAAGCAGTTTAGAAACCAGACCACCTCTCGACAGACGAAGATTACACTATACAAGACACTGATACTACCCGTGCTGTTATATGGTTTTGAAGCATGGGTACTTGTGAAAGCAGATGAGGCAGTGCTTGGAGTATTTGAGAGAAAGATTCTTCGTAAAATATATGGAACAGTTTGCGTTAATGGAGAATATAGGCGTTGTATGAACCACAAGCTGTATGAACTGTAGCGATTTACACGCGATAGCATATTTACACGCATCCAACGGCTGAGTTGGCTAGGTCATGTTGTCAGAATGGATGAAGAAGCACCTACAAAGAAGTCTTTTGAAGGCAAACACGATGGTATACGCAAAGCCCGATGGAAAGGTTAAGTGGTGGGAGACACCTCGAAACTTGGTGTCAGAGATTTACGAATGAGCGCAGAAGATCGAGGCGCTTGGAACGCTATTCTACGTTCGGCTAGTGGAACAAATATTCTGTCATAGCCAATTAAAGTAAGTTAAGGCAGCTATATCCAAATCTAGACCGATCTAAGCTAAATTGAAGAAGAATGTCGAAAGGCTTAACACTCAACTCACACAACTCACTGTCCCAAATTTCGGCAACATCGGACAACAAACGCGCTTTTTATGGGCCCAAAACCTTAAATCGAGAGATCAGTCTATATGGCAGCTATATGGAAATCTTGATTGATCTAGGCCAAATTGCACATATGTGTCGAGGGGTTTAACTTAACTAACTGTCCCAAATTTCGGCGACATCGGACAATAAATGCGCCATTTATAGGCCCAAAACCTTAAATCGAGAGAACGGTCTATATGACAGCTATGGCCAAATCCGGAGCAATCTGTGCCATATTGCAGAAAAATGTCGAGGGGCTTACCTTAACTCTCTATCCCTAATTTCAGCGACATCGGACAATAAATGCGACTTTTATGGATTTAAAACCTTAAATCGAGAGAACGGTCTATATGGCAGCTATATCCAAATCTGGACCAATCTGAGTCAAATTGAAGGAATATGTCGGAGGACCTAACACAACTCACTGTCCCAAATTTTGGCAAAATCGGACTATAAATGAGCCATTTATTGGCCTAAAGCCTTTAGTCGAGAGATCGGTCTATATGGCAGCTATATCCAAATCTTTACAGATCTGAGTCAAAGAGATGTCGAGGGTCCAAACACAACTCACCGTAACGAATTTTTATGGGTTATGCGATTTTTATGGGCCCAAAATCGCTCCATAAGGCAGCTATATCCAAATCTGAACTGATGTAGCCCAAATTTAAGAAGGATGTCGAGGGGCCTAACACACCTCATTGTCTCAAATTTCAGCAAAATCGTATAATAAATGTGGTTTTATGGACCCAAGACCCTAAATCGGCGGATCGGTCTATATGGGGGCTATATCAAGATATAGTCCGATATAGACCATCTTCGCTCTTAGCCTGCTTATGGACAAAAAAAAATCTGTGCAAAGTTTCAGCTCAATATCTTTATTTTTAAAGACTGTAGCGTGATTTCAACGGACATGGCTAGATCGTCTTAGATTTTTACGACGATCAAGAATATATATTCCTTAATGGGTCCGAAATGGATATTTCGAAGTATTGCAAACGGAATGACGAAATTAGTATACCCCCATCCTATGGTGGAGGGTACAAAAACAACAGAGTATATATACGCCGCTCAACAAAACTTGATGTCTCATTCCTCATCTTGCTTTGGCTTCATATGGCACTCATCAGTGGGGTGTTCATTTGCAAACAACACACCATGACCAAACTACAACACCGTAGACCAAATTGGAAATCACATCCACTGAACGATTTCAAAAACGTTCACGCATCTCTTACTCAATTGTAAATATATGTGCGTGTGTTTCGATCCAACATTGTTTTTATGTGGCATGCGATACAGACAATTGCTTTGGCCAAAATGGCTATTGAGTGCCAAATTCTGGATCTCATACAGTTCTCTCAGTGAAGGCCACCGTAGTGCAGAGGTTAGCATGTCCGCCTATGACGCTGAACGTCTGGGTTCGAATCCTGGCGAGACCATCAGAAAAAATTTTCAGCGGTGGTTTTCCCCTCCTAAAGCTGGCAACATTTGTGAGGTACTATGCCATGTAAAACTTCTCTTCAAAGAGGTGTCGCACTGCGGCACGCCGTTCGGACTCGGCTATAAAAAAAAGTCCCCTTATCATTGAGCTTAAACTTGAATTAAACAGCACTCATTGATATGCAAAAAGTTTGCCCCTGTTCCTTAGTGGAATGTTCATGGGCAAAATTTGCAATTAACAGTTCTCTGGTGGATATAGAGGGTAGTTATAATGAAATATTACCACAAATACATCCATGATGTAGGAAAAAACTTGGAGCCGGCCGAGTTAAAGGCATTTTTGCTTGTTTTTGACATAGTAGTTTTGATTCATCCACTGTGTAGTGATCAAAGTAAACAAAAGAAAAAATTCTTTAATTAACGTTCTGTTCATAAACTTATTTTTACTTGTCGTTGAACATATTTGCACTACAACTCATAATCCGCAACAGTCCACCTGGAATGTATTTTCCAATTGCATTTCGCACATCACTAACAAAAAAAAAAAAATCTGAAATACAAGGAAACCAAGCAACAGAAAAACATTATAAAAATAAAATCCCGCAACCTATCAACGTCATATACAAATGAACACTGAACCATTTTCTGCCATCCAATTGGGGTCATTTATCAATGGTCAAAGGGTCATAGCCAGCCATACGCACACTTCATGGGAAATGTTAAAATGAAATTTATTGAAAATCATAAAAACATTATTACAACGCCCGTAACAAAAGCAGCTCAGATATTTCATTGTGAGGTGGCAGCGTTCAGGACATTGGCGTAGATGAAGTTTAAAAGCGTGTTTTTTTCCACAATACTCCTTATGCCCCACTGAAGCCCACTTTATTTTTCCACGCCAATGACCTTTGCATTAAATTTTTAAAATCATATCAATGTTCTTGATTTTCCTGCTCACGTTTATGGCAAATATGAGTTTGATTTTTATTTGTTTGTGCACCTCGATGTGTACAGTCATCTGTGCTCTTGTGTCTGTTGCATGGCACATTAATTAAAATTCACAGCAGGCAATGAGATTTTCACCCCATACACAAATAGACTTACAACGCTCATTTTCAAATTTGAACGGGATGTTATGATTTTAATTGGCTTTTATCGCTATGCGCTCTGCGCTCTGCAAATGTGCTGTGTTTGTATTTTTGATTGGCTGGCAATTCAAATCATCTCAAAATAATGGCCAATATATTTTAAAACCCAATGAGCATTGTCGCTAGGTGATGGTAGCCTTAATGTTTCCATTTGGAAATTTGATTTGAGTTTAAGCTTCAACGGAACCATTTGATTTTCCGCATATGAAAATAATATGCGAAAATTGGCAAAACGCATTGTAGCGGAAGAATGTTTGTATTGACTTTTGACATCAATGAGCATAGCAATTAGAGGTTTAGCCAAAAGTTTTGATTTTTCCACCGCCATTTTACACCCCGCAAATTAAACTCACACAAATGTCAATAAGGGAAATTAGTGTGGCATAAGTAAACACAGAAACAGCTCGTTTGAATAATAAACATTTTTCTAAAAAAAAAAAACAGAAAATTAAATTTAACAAGTAAGAGAGTGCCAAGTTCGGCCGGGCCGAATTTTATATACCCTACACCATGGATAGCATTTGTCGACTTTTTTCGTGGCATCTCTTTTTAGGCAAACAAAGAATAATGAATTAGAAAAAGAATATGGTATTGAAGCTATATCAAGTTATAGTCCGATTCGAACCAAAAATGAATTGAATGCTGACCATTGTAGAAGTCATTGTGTTTGGTGTATTTCAGTCCATTCGGATAAAAAATGCGCCTTATAGGGGCTGAAAAAGCAAAATCAGGAGATCGGTTCATATGGGAGCTGTATAAAGCTATAGATCGCTTCAGACCATATTGGCCACATATGCTGAAGGTCATGGGAGAAGTCGTTGCCCAAAGTTTCTGCCAAATCTGATGAAAATTGCGCCCTCTAGAGTCTCCAGAGACAAGATCCCAGATCGGTTTATATGGCAGCTAGACCAGGTTATGAACCGATTTGAACCATACTAAGCACAACTGTTGGAAGTGATACTAAAACACCACGTGCAAAGTAACAGCCAAATCGGATAAGAATTGCGCCCTCTAGAGGCTCAAGAAGTCAAGACCCTTGATCGGTTTATATGACAGCTATATAAGATAATGTACCGATTTGCACCATGCTAAGCACAGTTCTTGGAAGACATAACAAAAACGACTCTTGAAAAATTCAGCCAAATCGGATGAGAGTTGCGCCCTCTAGAGGCTCAAGAAATCATGATCCCAGATCGGTTTATATGGCAGCTATACCAGGTTATGAACCGATTTGAAACATACTTAGCACAGTTGTTGGAAGTGATACTAAAACACAACGCGCAAAATTTTAGCCAAATCTCTCATCCGATTTGGCGCAAAATTTTAGCCAAATCTCTCATCCGATTTGGCTAAAATTTTGCGCGTTGTGTTTTAGTATCACTTCTAACAACTGTGCTAAGTATGTTTCAAATCGGTTCATAACCTGGTATAGCTGCCATATAAACCGCCCTCTAGAAGCACAAGAAGTCAAGATCCCAGATCGGTTTATATGGCAGCTATACCAGGTTATGTACCGATTCGAACCATACTTGGCACAGTTGTTGCAAGTCATAACAAAACACCTCATGCAAAATTTCAGCCAAATCGGATGAGAGTTGCGACCTCTAGAGGCTCAAGAAGTCAAGATCCAAGATCGGTTTATATGGCATCTATACCAGGTTATGAACCGATTTTGACAATACAATACCCAGTTGTTGGAAGTTATACCAAAACCCAATATCCAAAATTTCAGTTAAATCGGATGAGAGTTGCGCCCTCTAGAGGCTTAAGAAGTCAAGACCTAAGATCGGTTTATATGGCAGCTATATCGGAACATGGACCGATATGACCCATTTACAAGCCCAACCGACCTACACTAATAAAAAGTATTTGTGCAAAATTACAAGCGCCTTGCTTTACTCCTTCGAAAGTTTATTATGGGGTCTTAGACGAATACTTCGCGGTGTTACAAACAGAATGATGAAATTAGTATACCCCCATCCTATGGTGGAGGTCATAACAAGTGAAATGTAACTAGTATTTGCCCTAATTTGGCAAGAATTTCGATGAATGAGTTAAGTATTGACTTTAACAGCTTTGCTCGTACGTCTTTTCTTTTGCAACACATGGAAATATTTGTCTTAGACTCCATATGTTCAAGTAAAACCTATAGAATACTGAGCTAGGTAAACATACAGTTCCAAATTCCAGGGAAAACAGACAAAAAAAATCGGCTTTTATAGGCCTGAAACATTAAATCCGCACATCGGTCAATATGAGAGCTATTTCCAAATATGATCATGTTTGGGCCGTATCCGGTTCGGACGTCAGGGGGTCTCGTGCAACTCACAGTTCCGAAATTCTGTGACATCGGCCAATAAATATGGCCCAATGTAGGGCATAAATATTTATGCCCCACATCGAGAGGTCGGTTAACATATAACGGGGTCATAGGATAGATCACAGTTGCAAATATCACCGATATAGAGCAATAAATTCAAACTTTATGAGCTTAAGAATTTAAATCGACAGATCGCTCTACATGGCAGCTTTATCTAACAAAACATCTATATGGACCAAATCTAACATATTGGGTTGCCCAAAAAGTAATTGCGGACAATCGGCGTTGACAAATTTTTTCACAGCTTGTGACTCTGTAATTGCATTCTTTCTTCTGTCAGTTATCAGCTGTTACTTTTAGCTTGCTTTGGAAAAAAAGTATAAAAAAGTATATTTGATTAAAGTTCATTCCAAGTTTAATTAAAAATGCATTTTCGTTCTTTAAAAAAATCCGCAATTACTTTTTGGGCAACCCAATACACTTGGAAAAGGTTACTAAAACTACCATTCCTCTGGAAAAGTGTGCTAAAACAAACATTCCTTTGGAAAATTGTATTAAAACCACCAACGTTTTTCCTTCCTTTAATACGATATTTCCTTTGAGAAAGAGTACTAAAAATATGCTTTCCTTTGCTAAAGGGTACTAAAACTACTTTATCCTTCGAAAATGGTACTAAATATACTTTTTCCTTTAGGACAGAATACCAAAACTACCCGTTTCTTTTGGAAAACAGATTTAAATTAACGTCTCACTAGGGAAAGCGAACTAAAACCACAATTTCACATTGGAAAGGGAACTGAAACTACTGCTTCATTTGGGAAAGGAAACTAAAACAACCGTTTCCTGTGGAAAAGGGTACCAAAACAATATTTTTTTAACCACACTTTCCCTTGGGAAAATGAACTAAACCGACCTTTTCCTTTGCGAAAGGCTACTAAACTACCCTTTCCCTAGAGAAAGGGTACTTAAACTAACCTTACCATATTAAAAAGGGAAACTAAAACTACACTTTCCATATTGGAAGGGTACTAAAACTACACTTTCCATATTGGAAGGGTACTAAAACTACCCTTTCCATATTGGTAGGATACTAAAACAACACTTTGTACAATATATTGTTGGGGTACTTAAACTACGCTTTCCCCAAAGGAAGGCTACTAAAATTGTCCTTTTCTTTTCGTACTAAAATTGTCCTTTTCCTAGATAAAAGGTGCCAAAACCATCCATTCCCTAAAGAAAGGTACAAAAACTACCCTTTCCCTAAAGAAAGGGACTAAAGCCATCCCTTCCCTAAATAAATGGTACAAAAAATAGCCTTTCTCCAAAGAAAGTGTACTAAAACTACGCTATTAATGAAAAAAGGTACTAAAAAATACCCTTTCCAAATTAAAGGGCTACTAAAACTACCCATTCCCCAGAAAAAGGGTACTAAAACTACCATTTTCCAAGTGAAAATGTACTTAAGCTACCCTTTTCCTAGAGAAAAGGTACTAAAACTACCCTTATCTTAGATAAAGGGTGTTAAAACTACCCTTTACCTAGCGAAAGGGTACTAAAGCTACCTTTTCCTAGAGAAAAGGTACTAAAACTATCCTTACCTTAGATAAAGGGTACTAAAACTTCCCTTTCCCTAGAGAAAGAGTTGTAAGACTACAATTTTGCAAGTGAGATAGGGTACTAAAACTACCCTTACCCTAGAAAAAGGGTACTTAAACTACCCTTTCCATATTGAAAGTGTACTACAACTACCTTTTCCAAATTGTTAGAGTACTAAAACTACCCTTTTCATAGAGAAAAGGTACTAAAACTACCCCTTTCTCAAAAAGAGGGTACTCAAACTACACTTACCCTAAATAAATGGTACAAAAAATAGTCTTTCTCCAAAGAAAGTGTACTAAAACTACGCTATTAATGAAAAAAGGTACTAAAAAATACCCTTTCCAAATTAAAAGGCTACTAAAACTGCCCATTCCCCAGAAAAAAGGTACTAAAACTACCATTTTCCAAGTGAAAATGTACTTAAGCTACCCTTTTCCTAGAGAAAAGGTACTAAAACTACCCTTATCTTAGATAAAGGGTGTTAAAACTACCCTTTTCCTGGCGAAAGGGTACTAAAGCTACCTTTTTCTAGAGAAAAGGTACTAAAACTATCCTTACCTTAGATAAAGGGTACTAAAACTTCCCTTTCCCTAGAGAAAGAGTTGTAAGACTACAATTTAGCAAGTGAGATAGCGTACTAAAACTACCCTTACCCTAGAAAAAGGGTACTTAAACTACCCTTTCCATATTGGAAGGGTACTACAACTACCTTTTCCAAATTATTAGAGTACTAAAACTACCCTTTTCATAGATAAAAGGTACTAAAACTACCCTTTTCTCAAAAAGAGGGTACTCAAACTACACTTACCCTAGAGAAAGGGTACTAAAATTAACCTTACCATAGAAAAAGGGTAATAACATTACCCATACCTTAGAAAAAAGGTACTAAAACTACCCTTTCCACATTGAAAGGGTACTAAAACTAACTTTTCCATATTGTTGGGGCACTAAAATTACAATTTCCATATTGCTAGGGTAGTAAAACTACACCTTGCATATTTTAGGGTACTAAAACTACGCTTTTCCTAAAGAAAGAAACTACCCTTTCTATAGATACAAACTACCCTTTCCTTAAAAAAAGGGTATTAAAACTACCCTTTTCCTAGAGAGAGTGTACTAAAACTTCTCTTTTTTCTAGAGAAATATATACTAAATATTACTTAAATTAACCATTCCTTAGGGAAAGGATATTAAAAATAACCTACCCTTAGGGAAAGGATATTAAAACTAACCTACCCTTAGGGAAAGGGTACAAAATCTACCCTTTTTTTGGAGAAATAGTAAAAAATAGTAGAAAAAAATTACCATTTTCTTCGGAAAAGGGTACTATTGGGTTGGCCAAAAAGTAATTGCGGATTTTTCATATAGTCGGCGTTGACAAATTTTTTCACAGCTTGTGACTCTGTAATTGCATTCTATCTTCTGTCAGTTATCAGCTGTTACTTTTAGCTTGCTTTAGAAAAAAAGTGTAAAAAAGTATATTTGATTAAAGTTCATTCTAAGTTTTATTAAAAATGCATTTACTTTCTTTTAAAAAATCGCAATCGAAATTACTTTTTGGGCAACCCAATAGTACTACCCTTTCCTCAGGGAAAAGGTACTAACACTAGCCTTTCCTAAGGGAAAAGGTACTAACACTAACCTAGGGTACTAAAACTACTCTTTTCTAAAGAAAGTGGTACAAAAACTTTTCTTTTCCTAAGGAATGGGTACTAACACCACCTTTTCCTTAGGGAAAGGGAACTACTTACACTACCCTCTCCTTAGAAATAAGGTACTAAAACTAACTTTCCTTAGGGAAAGGGGACTAAGCCTTACTTTCCTTAGAGAAAAGGTACTAAAAATAATATTCCTTAGGGAAATTATACTAAAATTATCCTGTTTTAGGGGAATGGTGTAAAATCTACCCTTTACTTACGGTTGGGGTACTAAAACTAACCTAAGAAGAGGTTATTAAAGCTACCCTTTTTTATGGAAATGGTACCGACACCACCCTTTCCTTAGGGAAAGGGTTCTAACATTACCCTTTCCTTAGAGAAAAGGTACTAACACTACGCTTTCCTTATGGAAGGCTACTAACACTATCCTTTCCTTAGGGAGAGGGTACTGAAACTACCATTTTCTTAAGGAAATGGTACCAAAAGGGTACTTACACTAGCCTTTCCTTTCCTTAGGGAAAGAGTGCTAACACTAACTTAGAGAAAGGGTACTTAAACTACAATTTTGTTAGGAAAAGTGTACATAAAGTACTATTTCCTTAGGGAGAGGGTACTAAATTTAGCCACAGCATTGGGAAAGGGTACTAAAAATAACCTCACCTTTGGGAGATGATATTTTAGCTACCCTTCTTATTGGAAAAGTTGGCAACTAGGCGAAATTACAGCCCAATATCTCCATATTTGAATGTCGTAGCGTGATTACAACTGACGGACGCACGGATACCTTTCCTACCTCTGATGGACGCACGGATACCTTTCTAAAGTTTTACGACGATCAAGTTTATATTCTTTGTAAGATCGCAATCTGGTTAATGTGATCCATTTTAATTATGGTCTGATCTTTACGGCTATGTATATCTTTTGGGCCTTAATTTGTACTGGGGCTTCGTATATACACTATATTTTGTATTTGCATATAATGACACTTACCTTTATGATCCAATGGACTATCACTGTTGAATGCTCGATTTTTGCGGAAGCTGAAATAAAAAAAAAACAAATTGTTAACTATTTGATATGATTAGTTATAGAAATTATCCTAAACAAATAATCTACCGACACCTCCACAATGTAGGATAAGGACGAACCGATTTAGTTCTTACGCTTATGAAACCTCGAAATATCAATTTGAGTCGCTGCAAAGTCTGTCTTTTCGCCGTTTGCCTGCCTGTCAAATAATGGAAGCCTTCTAAAAGGTAAAGCTATGCGCTTGGAATTTTGCACAAATACTTCTTATTCGATAACATTGGTAAATTTCAATGCTAACTGATTCCACGATTTTATTTCTTCAGCATATATCATGTATTGGATTGCCCAAGAAGTAATTGCGGATTTTTTAAAAGAAAGTAAATGCATTTTTAATAAAACTTAGAATGAAATTTAATCAACTATACTATTTTTACACTTTTTTTCTAAAGCAAGCTAAAAGTAACAGCTGATAACTGAAAGAAAAAAGAATGCAATCACAGAGTCACAAGCTGTGAAAAAATTTGTCAACGCCGACTCTATGAAAAATCCGCAATTACTTTTTGGGCAACCCAATAATTACCCAATTTGGCTGAATTTTTAGGCTGGGGGGTTGGCCTAACCCCAGACAAAATCGCCAATTGCAAATTTCGCCCATGAACATTATACTAAGGAACAGGGGCACACTTCCCTCCTATTAATGAGTGCTGTCCGATTCAAGTTTAAGCTCAATGATAAGGGGCCTCCTTTTTATAGCCGAGTCCGAACGGCGTGCCGCAGTGCGACACCTCTTTTGAGGAGAAGTTTTACATGGCATATTACCTCACAAATGTTGCCAGCATTAGGAGGGGAAAGCTAACGCTGAAAATGTATTCTGATGGTCTCACCAAGATTGGAACCCAGGCGTTCAGCGTCATAGGCAGATATTTTAGCCTCTGCGCAACGGTGGCCGCCTAACCCCAGAAACTTGTCTTAAACTGGATTTGACTCAAATTTGAATGATATTTCATTAGAATTCTATTCTGTCCCGATCAGCCGATATACAGTTTCAGGCTTTATTTATTGCTGCTGGATTCATGTACCAAATTGTCCTGGTCTGCCCTGATATCAGTTTGTGGTCGAAGTAGTCTTCAAGACTCTTGATCCCACGATATTATTAACAAATTCATAATCTACTATCAGAAATCTTTCATTTGAGTTCCTTGTTGTCCAGAATGGTCTATTTTTTAAGCTTTTCTTTATTTGCCTTAAGTTTTTCTTTCATATCGTTATGGCTGCAAAAAAAAAACAACATATTTCCAAACTCAATAATTGTTGTTTTTCTTTTTTTTTTACTTCCTTCAATTTTATGCCTTATTGCCCCTTGGCAATTTTGGCTACGATTGCAATTAGGCCATGTTCCTTTCCCTTTTCTATGACCATAAAACCTAATTTTCATTTCAATTGTTCATTTGCAAGCATAAACATTTTTGCGGTCATGTTGGCATCCAACTGCTTCAAGACTCTTGATCCTTTATTATTATATTGCAGAGTTGAGCTAACAGTACTTTGCCAGTACTCGACCTAAATAATAAACAATGTTCCCCCTATTGTTCAACCATTTCTCCACAGCATCATCTAAGCAATCTTTCAGTTTTCATGTTATGGCTCTTGCCCACAGCGATTATGAGTGATTTGATGCTTAAGTTGTACACCAAAAATAAGGATATTTACATACTAATTTGGCATAGATTTCTATTGGCACAATAGACTCTCTCTCTCTCTCTCTCTCTCTGCCTCCCTCTCTCTCAACTTATGCATATAATTCGTAGGAATTTAAATATACAAATAATAAAAATAACCCTTTTCACAGGGCATTATTAGTATGTGAGTGGTTGTGTATGTGTGTGTGAGTGTGTCTAGTCCCAATGGAGGATGTATCCCTACCGCAAACACGAAACTTCTATCAATAGCATACTCTCTTCTAGTATTTTATCCTTCTTGGCTTGGCTTGTGTACCATAATACTTTTAAAGTTGCATGTGTTTGCGTGTGTGTTGATGTATATTTTATTACTCCTATGGTATGTGTGAATTTATGACCAGTAATGTATAATAAAATGTTGCTCTTCACATTTCTGGGTTCGCATATACAAAAATACTCGCATATTTATAAGAATGATGATGGAAATTACGATCTACGAATTAAAGAACTATTGGGGTGTTCTGAGTGTTTGAAAAACAAGTAAAAGCGTGCTAATATATATATACCCTCCACCATGGGTAGCATTTGTCAAGTTCTTTTCCCGGCATCTCTTTTTAGGCAAAAAAATGATATAAGAAAATATTTGCTCTGCTATTAGAGCGATATCAAGACATGGACCGGTTTGGATCACAATTAAATTATATGATGGAGACCTTTGTAAAATGTCAGCCAATTCGCCCTTTGTGGGCTCAAGAAGTAAAATAGAGAGATCGATTTATATGGGAGCTGTATCGGGCTATAGATCGATTCAGACCATAATAAACTCGTATGTTGATGGTCATGAGAGGATCCGTCGTACAAAATTTCAGGCAAATCGGATAATATTTGCGACCTCTAGAGACTCAAGATGTCAAGATCCCAGATCGGTTTATATGACAGCTATTTCAGGTTATGGACCGATTTGAACTATACTTGGCACAGTTGTTGGATATAATAACAAAACACGTCGTGCAAAATTTCATTCCAATCGGATAAGAATTGCGCACTCTAGAGGCTCAAGAAGTCAAGACCCAAGATCGGTTTATATGACATCTATATCAGGTTATGAACCGATTTGAACCATACTTGGCACAGTTGTTGTACATCATAACAAAACACGTCGTGCAAAATTTCATTCCAATAGGATGAGAATTGCGCACTCTAGAGGCTCAAGAAGTCAAGACCCAAGATCGGTTTATATGACATCTATATCAGGTTATGAACAGATTTGAACCATACTTGGCACAGTTGTTGGACATCATAACAAAACACGTCGTGCAAAATTTCATTCCAATCGGATAAGAATTGCGCACTCTAGAGGCTCAAGAAGTCAAGACCCAAGATCGGTTTATATGGCAGCTATATCAAAACATGGACCGATATGGCCCATTTACAATACCAACCGACCTACACTAATAAGAAGAATTTGTGCAAAATTTCATGCGGATAGCTTTACTCCTTCGGAAGTTAGCGTGCTTTCGACAGACAGACGGACGGACGGACATGGCTAGATCGACATAAAATTTCACGACGATCAAGAATATATATACTTTATGGGGTCTCAGACGAATATTTCGAGTAGTTACAAACAGAATGACGAAATTAGTATACCCCCCATCTTATGGTGGAGGGTATAAAAATTCTCCCCAAAGAGGTGTCGCACTGCGGCACACCGTACGGACTCGGCTATATAAAAGGCCCCTTATCGTTGATAAACTCAACTTGAATCGGAAAACACTGATTGATGTATGAAAATTTTGCCCCTGCTCGGTTCCTTGTCAAATTTTTACTCTACTCCCAAATGCCTTTCTTTTGAGCCCCATATACTGTATTGGTAAATATTTCGGTTTTAGGGAGTATTTCGGGGTTGGTCACTTGGCCATCAAAGTAAATATAAGATTTGTGCTCTACTTTCAGAAGCATTTCGTATGAGTCCCATAATAGCATGATCGATAAATAAGTTGTGTTTGAAGGTGGGTAGAACTCCAGGGTCTTTGTCCCGAAAATCAATAAATTTCCACCCCAAATACCTTTTATATAATAGGGAGGTATTTTAGGGTGGGACGGCTCCCCAAACACATGACTCTATATTGTCATGATTGGTCTATATAACCATTTGGCGGGTTTTGGGCTGTCCCCGCGGCACCCGTCTCCAACAATAGAAACCATGTTTTTTTTTGGTGATTGTTAGAGAGCAAAAAATTTTGAACTAATCGCACTACCAATCTCCGAGATCTGGTATTTGTGAAAATAGGGTGACATTTAGGGGGTGACATTTCGACTCAAGTATGTATATAAAATTCATATCCACTCCCAAATTGCTTTACTTTGAACACCATTTTGTCATGGTGGGTAAGTATGAAAAGTTTGAAGGGTGTTTTGGGGCTGGGGAGGCCACCGGTACCAGAAAATAGATATCAAATTCGTTCTTTACTCCCAAATACCGTTGATTTTGGCGCCATATTGCTATAGTCGGAAATGAAGTTCAGTTTAAGGGGTGATTTTTGGGGGTACCCCCAAAATTGGATATCAAAATCGTTTTCTACTCTCAAATACTTTTCATTTGAGTCCCATATTGACATAATGGGTCAATTGATCTATTCGACGTGTTTTTAGGAGAAAAAGAGCCACCTTGACTTGAACACAAATTTTAATGTCAAATTTTTAATCTACTCCCAAATATCTTTCATTTTAATCCTATATAGCAATGGTCGGTTGATATGCCCAGTTGGGGGTATTTGGAGGTGAGGCGACCTCCCATAACTTGGACCTAATTTTTTATGCCATATTTATAATCTAATGCCGAATATCATTCATTTGAGTCCCATATTGATAGGAACGTCGTATATTCTTGTTTAGAGGAGTTTTGGGGTTAGGGCGGCCCGCTGGGTACTTGGACCAAAAATTTGAATACGATATTCATTTTCTAGTCTCCAATACCATTTATTTGATACCCATATTGTGCCCATCGGTCCACTTTTGGTTTTGGGTGGCGTTTTTGGGGTAAGGGGGAGGGACCGCCCCCATCCGATTTCTAAAAATTATATAGCCTATGTTTCCTACCAGGCAAACATACACAATCTGTGAAAATTTTATGAAAATTGGTTCAGCCGTGTTTGATTCCACGGAACAAATAAAACAAATAAAAAGGCGTTAAGTTCGGCCGGACCGAACTTTGGATACCCACCACCTCGGGTATATATGTAAAACACCTTTTGTCAAAATCCGGTGAAAAATGCATACCTTTCGCCCCATAGCAGCTATATCGAAATATGTTCCGATTTGGACCAAATACTTATAAGTACAAGTCATTTTTAAATTGCGTATAACAAAATATTGGTCTTTTAAGTAGCTATATCTAAAATTAAACCGATTTGAACCATGTACTAAACGGATGTCGAAATGATTAGCATAAGTCACTGTGTAAAATTTAAGTGAAATCAGATTATATATGCGATTTTATGGGACCAAGACTATAAATCGGGATATCGGTCTATATGGCAGATCTGGACGGATCTGGATCAAATTTAAAAAGGATATCGAAGGGCCTAACACAACTCACCGTCCCAAATTTCAGCGACATCGGACAATAAATGCGTCTTTTATCGCCCCAATGGGCCTTACACCATAAATCGGAGGATCGATCTATATGGCAGCTATATCCAAATCTGGACCGATTTGAGCCAAATTAACGAAGGATGTCGATGGGCCTTACACAATTCACTGTCCCGAATTTCATCAAAATCGGATAATAAATGTGGCTTTTGTGGACCTCTAAGACCCTTAACCGGAGGATCGGTCTATATGGCAGCTATATCCAAATTTGAACCGATCTTGGCCAATTTAACGAAGGAAGTCGAAGGGCCTAAGACAACTCACTGTCCCAAATCTCAGCGAAATCGAATAATAAATGTAGCTTTTATGGGCCTAAGACCCTAAATCTGGGGATTGGTCTATATGGCAGCTATATCCAAATCTGAACCGATCTGGGCCAAATTGACGAAGGATGTCGAAGAGCCTAACACAACTCACTGTCCCAAATTTCAACAAAATCGGATAATAAATGTGGCTTTTATGGGCCTAAGACCTTAAATCGGCGGATCGGTCTATATGGGGGCTATATCAAGATATAGTCCGATATAGCCCATCTTCGAACTTAACCTGCTTATGGACAAAAAAAGAATCTGTGCAAAATTTCAGCTCAATATCTCTATTTTTAAAGACTGTAGCGTGATTTCAACAGACAGACGGACATGTCTAGATCGTCTTAGATTTTTACGCTGATCAAGAATATATATACTTTATAGGGTCGGAAATGGATATTTCGATGTGTTGCAAACGGAATGACAAAATGAATATACCCCCATCCTTCGGTGGTGGGTATAAAAACCGAGTACCATATAGTCATGATGGGTCATATGGTTATTTAAGGCATTTCTGGGAGGTAGGTTAACCCCCTATATTTCGAACTGATTTGGTATTCCAGATTCGTAATCTACTCCCGAATACCTTTCATTTGAGGCTATATACGGTTCTTGACCGATTTGAACCGTAGTTGGCACAGTTGTTAAAAGTCATAATAGAACACTGCAAATTATTGAATTTTATTATCAAAATGCGTGGTCTGTTAAATAAGTTCATCGCGTGCTTCTTTTTCTTCAGCGACGAAGCTAATTTTTGGCTCAATAGGTACGTAAATAAGCACAATTGTTCCGATTTACATCGGAACCATATCAGGTTGTGAACCGATTTAGACCACAGTTGTTGGAAGTCAAAATGAAACACTTGGTGCAAAATGTTAAGCACAACGGATAAGAATTGCAGAGGCTGATCAAGTCAAGATCCAGGAACATCGGGGAGGGAATAGGGGCACGATGTCGATAGCTTTTAAGGGTTCACCCCTAAACCGGACATATTTTCCGACTACGGCAATAAGAGGCACCGATGAAAGGTATTTGAGTGTAGATAACGAATTTGATGTTCGTTTTTTGTGGTGAAGTGTTTGGGGAACTCCTAATTCTGTATACTCCCCGTAAACCAATAGCAATATTCCTGATGCAATATTTCCGGCGTTACTGCAGAAAGAGGCAGACTATGTAGCGCCTCGTCTGGCCAAAATTTTTACAGCGTGCATAGGACTTTCATATACTCCGAAAGCCCGGCAGAAGGCAAGGGTGGTGTTTATACCCAAGCTCGGCAAGGCAAGTTATGCGACACCAAAAGCCTACAGACTTATAAGCCTTTCGTCCTTTCTACTCAAAACCATGGAACGTATTGTGCACACCATGATAAAGAGTATGACTTCCAGCGAACTGCTCAAATACAAACAGCATTGCTATGTCAAGGGAAGGTCGGTGGAGACTGGCCTGCACGAGGTTGTGCATAACATAGAAGAATCCTTCGATGCCAAAACGTACACACTGGCGGTATGCATTGCCATCGAGGGGGCTTTTAACAATGTACGGACCGACACACTGATCCCATTCTTTGACCAGTATCGGGTGGACCCGCTCCTTAGAGACTGGATAAACCACATGATAAGGAACAGATGGATAAATTGTGTGTCCCATGGCATAAATATAAGGGAGAAGGGATAAGGATTCGAACGAGCTATGAAAAAGGGCCGAAAGGGTCTTGCATATGGCATATGACTGGGCTAGACCCAGAGATATAAATGTTAACCCAGAGAAGACTGAAATATGCCTGTTCACGAGGAAGACGAAGGTGGGCCAATTTAACGCACCACATTTCCTTAATAAGACGATTTACATATCGGACAAACTCAAATACTTAGGTGTGATCTTGGATAAGAAACTGAATTGGAATTGTCACATTTAGGAGCGTACTGAGAAGGCTCTCAGATGTTGGGCGCTATGTAGACGAGCCGTAAGCTCGAAATGGGGCCTGAATCCGAGGATAGTCCACTGGATCTACAGCAGCGTGATTAGACCAATACTTACTTACGGCTCAGTAGTTTGGTGGACTGCTATGGAGGAAAAAGTGCAACATAAGGACCATACAACAGGTTTAGAGAACATGTTGTCTTGGCATAGGCGGAGCGATGAGTACCACGCCCACTAAAGCACTGGAGACTATTCTAGATATCCGACCCATTGACATACAGATTAAGTTTGAAGCAGCCACTGTGGCTATGAGACTTAAGGCGATGGGAGAATGGATTCAGGATGGGAGCAGCTCGTACCATCGCGGTATTATCGAGGCGACGATAGGAAACCTGGACGGAAGGGAAGATGTTTCCGCTCGGATACCTGAGATGAACCTTGTCGAGTGCGACGCACTGCTGCCATCGGCACAGTCTTGGATTGACGGGACCCTAGAATTGCCATCTGGAAGATTATGTTACACGTATGGATCAAAGCTAGAGGACAGAGTGGACCTGGGGGTTTACATTGAGAACCCAGGGACTAAAATCTGTTGTAGACTTCCTGGCCACAATAGGGGTCTGCAGGCGGAGATCCGAGCGATCACGGAATGCGTGAAGTGGTGTGGTGCTAACGCAAGGACGTCGAGTGTGAACATCTTTACCGACAGTAAAATTGCCATAAGGGCAATAACAACCTGGACGGTAAGGTCACGAACAGTCTTGAGGATGGGAAAACCGCATCATTTGGGTGCCGGGCCATAACGGAGTAAGGGGAAATGAAAGGGCAGACGATTTGGCGGTGAAGGCCAGAGGACTGCCGTCAATAAACTTGGTTAACCCCAAGCCTTTCGGGTCGACGCAATCTGAGTTAAGGGAGTGGGCGCATGCAACATTGTGGAACAGTGAAACGGTCGGTAGGACGGCGAAAATCCTATGGGGGGATCCAGATCGTGAAAAGACGAGGCTATTACTGAAAGGAAGCAAGAAGGAGGTCAGTATAGCTATTGGTATCATAAGGGGACACTTAGAACTACGAGCTCACTTATGTAAAATCGGCATGTGTAGGGCATGCGGGGAAGATGATGAGACGTTGGAGAATTTTCTTTGTCATAGCTCGGCTTTCGCATACAACAGATACAGGTACTTCGGTGGAGACACAATGTCAGACATGAACCAATATAGGTGAGTGGTATTGAAAACAATTAAGGATTTTGTAAGTAGCACGGAATTCCGAACTTTTTTTTTTAGAGGTTACTTTATATTTTTTAGAGCGCATAACAAGCCGTTTACTGGCTTTGATGTATGTCTATAGTGGCATGGGGCGGATTAATATCTGCACCCTCTTTTCAACTTAACCTAACCTAACCTAATAGCAATATGGGGTACATGTAAATGAAATTTGAGAGTAGAGCATGTTGTTGGTATTTTTTTCAGGGCTTAACTCCCCCAAACTCGACGTGTTCGGCAATTATGGTAATAAGAAGTTCAATAAAAGGTATTTGGGATATATATCCACATTCGAGGCAAAATGTTTGCGATGCCGTCCCATTCTCAAAATCCCCATGGAAAAATCGGGATTTTATAAAGTCCAAGCACGCTAGCAACTCGGCTACCGGGACGCCTTTTAAAGTACAATCGAACTTCTCTGTAACGTAGTAGTTGGAGACCGGCGTACTTTAAAAGGCAGACGGACTATAGAGTTTATATAGTCGCCTTAGATGTTTACGATGCATATACAGACTACAAAGGGTAGTTAATGGATATTTCGATGTGTTGCAAACAGAATGACAAAATGAATAGACCCCCATCCTTCGATGGTTGATATAAAACTGTTGGATTGGCTCTTGAACTTGAAGAGACAGGGGGCTGTTATGACAGACACTATGAGTGAGACTTTTGTTCTAGCCATTGAAAGCAAAGCTTATAGGCTATCGTGGCTTAGAACAGAAGTCCCACTCATCGAATTCGTTTGACAGGACACTGTCTGATTAGAAAATTTACTTAGAGCATTAAAACTTTCTTCCACTTTATGTTTCTCTCTACCCTTATAACTTAATAGAGATGAGTAAAATGATATATGGATACCTATTTCATACATACATACATCATAAATTCATGTATGTATGTATGTACACACACAAATATATAAGAATGTTATAAATACATCGTATAATATTTTATGAGATCACATAAAAACTACACAACTTATGTCTTTGGCCAAGTGTGTCAGGGTGTTGGATATCTGGGAGCATAGCAGTCGTCTCACAATGTCTACTAAAAAACACTTTGAAGAAAAAGACAAAGTGTACACCATACATACATATTGTGCCATTGTGCCAGTCCATGACACAATCAAGCAAATAAAGGTCAAAGTTCTGCCATGACAAGAGACTCCAAGCTCCAATGGTACAGTTAAAAGTGCAAACTTGTGTGGGAGTTCGTCTCAAGGTAAACGTAGAAATTCAATCACTTTTGGGTCAAATTGATTGGGACCCTAAGTAAATGTAAAGCCTTGGCATAGGAAAATGATGTATAAAAAGAATTTCGCCAGCACCTCTTTAAGGCGGCAGTTGTTGAAATTTACTAAAAATTAGTCAATGATTTGTTTTGTTTTAATAATTTTAATTTTGTTTGTATGAAAACTAAGGTCGATGTCATTGGTTGCCCAAAAAGTAATTGCGGATTTTTTAAAAGAAAGTAAATGCATTTTTAATACAACTTAGAATGAACTTTAATCAAATATATAATTGCCATTTTGTTCGATAACCTTTTGCCATCTTCCTGGCAAATTTAGTATTCCACGCTCATAGAACTTCTGGCCTTTATCTGCAAAAAACTAAACCAAGTGCGATTTTATAGCCTCATCATTGCCGAAAGTTTTACCATTTAAGGAGTTCAGCAAAGATCGAAATAAATGGTAGTCTGATGGTGCAAGGTCAGGGCTATATGGTGGATGCATCAAAAGTTCCCAGCCAAGCTCTCTCAGTTTTTGGCGAGTGACCAAAGATGTGTGCGGTCTAGCGTTGTCCTGGTGGAATATGACACCTTTACAATTGACCAATTCTGGTCGCTTCTCCTTGATGGCTGTATTCAATTTGTCCAATTGTTGACAGTAAGCATCCGAATTAATCGTTTGGTTCCTTGGAAGCAGCTCAAGATATACCACACCCTTCCAATCCCACCAAACAGACAGCATAACCTTCTTTTGGTGGATATCAGCCTTTGAAGTGGTTTGAGCTGGTTCACCATGCTTGGACCATGATCGTTTTCGACTAACGTTGTTGTAAACAATCCATTTTTCATCTCTAGTTATGATTCGTTTTAAAAACGGATCGAATTCATTGCGTTTAAGGTGCATATCACAAGCGATGATTCTTCGGTTTGTTAAATGAATTTCTTTCAATACATGTGGTACCCAAATATCAAGCTTTTTTTTACCAGTCCAAGACTTTTTATGTGATAATGAACGGTTGATTTTGGTATATTTAACTTCTCTCCTATCTCACGCTCAGTTACATGACGATCCAATTCGATTAATGCTTTGATTTGGTCATCATCAACTTCATTTGGCCGACCTGAACGTGGCTCATCTTTAAGTGAAAAATCTCCAGAACGGAATTTGCGAAACCAATTTTGACACTGTCTTCCTTTTAAGGCTTTATCACCATACATATCTCGTAACTTTTTAGCAACCTGCTCCGCGTTTTTTTCCTTTACGGAAATAATAAAGTAAAATATGACGAAAATGCTCCTTTGTGGGCTCCATATTAAAATTGACGCCTAACAAACAAATGTAAACAAAATTTCGCGCACTTTTTTTCGAAAGCAAGCTAAAAGCAACAGCTGATAACTGACAGAAGAAAGAATGCAATTACAGAGTCACAAGCCGTTGAAAAAAATTTGTCAACGCCGACTATATGAAAAATCCGCAATTACTTTTTGGGCAACCAATATATCAGGTTATGAACCGATTTGAAGCATTATTGGCACAGTTGTTGCCAGGTGAAACAAACTCCTTATACTTGTTTGCAGCCATATCAGACAAGAATTGCTCCTTCTAGAGGTTTAAAATGTTCAGATCCTTACTTTTACTTTAATTGGCTACAACAGAATATTTCTTCCACTAGCCGAACGCAGAATAGCGTTTCAAGCACCTCAATCTTCTGCGCTCATTCTAAAATCTCTGACACCAAGTTTCGAGGTGTCTCCCACCACTTAATCTTTCCATCGGGCTTTTGGTGTTCCCGGTTTTGCGTGTACCACCGTGTTTGCCTTCAAAAGACTTCTTAGCTGGAGCTTCTTCATCCATTGTGACAACATGACCTAGCCAACGCAGTCGCTGTATTTTGATGCGTGTAACTATGCCATCGTCGCCATACAGCTCATACAGCTCGTGGTTCATACGTCGCCTATATTCTTCGTTAACGCAAACTGGTCCATATATTTTTAGAAGAATCTTTCTCTCAAATACTCCAAGCACTGCCTCAACTGCTTTAACAAGTACGCATGCTTCAGAACCATATAAGAGCACGGGTAGTATCAGTGTCTTGTACAGTGTAATCTTCGTCGAGAGGTGGTATTGTTTCTAAACTGCTTACTTAGTCCAAAGTAGCATCTGTTTTCCAGTAATATGTTTCGCTTAATCTCAAAATTGGTATCATTCGTTTCGGTTACGGCGGAGCCGAGGTAGATAAAGTTACTGACTGTCTCAAAGTTGTGGTTCCCAACTTCTTCTTTATCTGCTCGGTTGTGCAAGGCTTTTTGAGAGCTGAAACCATCCATTTCGTCTTATCTCCATGTACTGCCAGACCCATTTTCATTGACTCTCTTTCAATTCTTTCAAAGGCTGCGCTTACTACTTCCGGTGACCGACCTATGAGATCGATATCGTCGGCATAGGCGAGTAGCATGTGTTCTCTTGTGATTAGTGTGCCATATTTATTCACATCTGCATCTCGTATAATCTTCTCCAGCAGGATATTCAAGAGATCGCTCAATAGGCTGTCTGCTTGTCTGAAACCTCGTTTGGTATTGAATGGTTCGAAGAGATTCTTTCCTATTCTTACTGAGGAACGCCTATCAGCAAGTGTCATCCTGCAGAGTCTTAGTAATTTTGCAGGGATACCAAACTCAGACATGGCTTGAAATACCTTTGAACGTAAAGGAGTATCGAAGGCGGCTTTGAAGTCAACAAAGAGATGGTAGGTGTTGATTTGTCCTTCTCGGGTCTTTTCCAGGATTTGGCGCAGTGTGAATATCTGGTCTAGGGTGGATTTACCTGGTCTAAAGCCGGATTGATAGGGCCCAATTATCTCATTGACTTTAGGTTTTAATCTTTCACACAGTACGCTCGAGAGTATCTTATATGCGATGGGGAGGACACTTATTCCTCTGTAGTTGGCACATTCCCTCTTGTCTCCTTTCTTGTCTACGGGACATAGTATGCTGAGGTTCCAATCATCGGGTATGCGTTCTTCTAGCCAGATTGCGCAGATAAGCTGATGCATACGCCTTTTTAGCGGGTCGCCTCCGGTCTTAACGAGTTCAGCTGGTAACCCGTCGGCTCCTGCTGCCTTGTTGTTCTTTAGTCGGGTCACTGCTACTTGGACCTCATTCTGATTAGGAGGTAAACATTCTATGCCATCATCAGGGATTGGTTCTGCGGTATCCTCTTCGCCGCCAACATAGGACACTGTTGGGTAAAATGTTCTTTCCATATCCTTAGCATGTTATCTGTGTCAGTTACCAGATTTCCTTCTTTGTCTCTGCAGGAGGATGTGCCTGCACCAAAGCCATCGGTTTGATGATTAATTCTTTGGTAGAATTTCCGGACTTCATTCTGAGACCTGTACATCTCAATTCGCTTACACACACGTCGTTCCATTTTCTTTTTCTTTCTGCGGAATAGACATTTCTACGCCTTATCAGCGTGTCGCCTCCGGTCTTAAATAGTTCAGTGGGTAACCCGTCGGCTCCTTTAGCCTTGTTGTTCTTCAGTCGGGTCACTGCTGCTTGGACCTCATTTTGACTAGGAGGTCAAAATTCTATGCCATCATTAGGGATTGGTTCTGCGGTATCCTCTTCGCCGCCAACATCGGACACTAGCAGTTGGGTAAAATGTTCTTTCCATATCCTCAGCATGTTATCTGTGTCAGTTACCAGATTTCCTTCTTTGTCTCTGCAGGAGGATGTGCCTGCACCAAAACCATCGGTTTGATGTTTAATTCTTTGGTAGAATTTCCAGACTTCATTCTGACTCCTGTACATCTCAATTCGCTTACACTCAAGTCTTTCCATTTTCTTTTTCTTTCTGCGGAATAGACGTTTCTCCTCTCTTCTTTTCTACCGATACCTCTCCTTCATCTGGCGCAGGGTTGCTCTATATACCGCATTCTTGGCTTCATTAGCATCTCGTTACTCTTGGTCGTACCATGGGTTTCTTGGAGGAGGCTTCCGGTACCCAAGTATGGATTTCGCGACATTTTCCATGGAGTGGGCAATAGTTTGCCACTGCGCCATTATATCATCGGAACAAGGAGTACTTTCATCAAGCAGTTGGATCAGTCGAGTGGAGTATGTCGCTGCCATTAGTTGTGTTTGCAGCTTTTCAATGTCCAGCTTCCGTGCAGTGTCAGATCGTACTTTCCTCGCCATGATCAAACGGGTGCGAACCTTTGCTGCAACGAGGTAATGATCCTAATCTATATTCGCTCCACGGATCGATGGTACATCTAACACGCTTGATAAATGCCTGCCATTTGTAATGCATCGAAATATTGATCTGAGACCCATGCCCGTCTGTTTGTCGGTCGAACGCGGGAAGGATTGAAGCAAAGTTAAGCTTGAAATTTTGTACAAAGCTTGAAATTTTGTACAAAGCTTGAAATTTTTACAAATATTGGGTTGCCCAAAAAGTAATTGCGGATTTTTTTAAAAGAAAGTAAATGCAGTTTTTTATAAAACTTAGTGTGTGGATCGGTTAGGATTGTAAATGGGCCATATCGACCCATGTTTTAATATAGCTGCCATATGAACCGAACTCGGATCTTGACTTCTTCAACCACTAGAGGGCGCGATTTTTTATCCGATTTGGCTTAAATTTCGTATGAGATGTTCCGTCCTGACTTCCAATAACTGTACCAAGAATGGTCTAAATCGATTGATGACCTAATATAGCTGTCTTACAGACCGATCTTGGATCTTGAGTTCTTGAGACTCTACAGGTCTCAATTCTTATTCTAATTGGCTGAAATTTTGGGCAAGGTATTTTATTTTAATATCCAGCAACTATGCCAAGTACGGACCAAATCAGTTCATAACTCATGTTCATATTTGACTTTGTCTCACTGTGAGCAATTCTGGAGGCCAACCCAGTGCAGAGGTAAGCATGTCCGCCTATGACGCCGAACGCCTGGGTTCAAATCCCGCAGTGACTTCAACTACATTTTCAGCGTTGGTTATCCTTTTGCTAATACTGGCTGCATTTGTGAGGTATCCTGGCAGATTAAAACTTCTCTTGCAGGTGGTGTCGCTAGGCGGCATGCTGTTCGTAGCATTGAGGTTAAAAACTTTAATCAGACCGCACTCAATTATATGAGAGAAGTATCCCCCTGTTCCTTAGTGAAATTATCATGGGAAAATTTAGATATTTTTTATCGGTCCGTCTGGTTCCCATATCGACCATAGGGCATATCGAAAAGTGAACCTTTGCTAACCATGCCTGGCTTACCTATAAAAGATGCCAATCAAACTCCCTCTTTCACATTTCATTAAAACCAGATGAACCCTCCTTTCTGCCTTTAACCCTTAGAAGCTCTCAATCGCCTCTTCAGCAATATTCAAGAAATTTTAATGGTTTTTATACCTGTTTGCGACATCCATTGCAAGAGTGTGTGTGCAGATGCACATGAAGACAAGATTTTCAATAACCAGCATTGAAGATGATATCAAAGTTGCCCTTTTCCAACAGCCAAATTGAACTCAAACCGCTAACACATATTCCCCTCATTGTTGGTGGCAGTTTGCCTATGCACAAAGTTCTGTCAAAGGTGGAAAATGTCATTACGCACCTAGAGTCACGAAATTGCCTGTGAAAGGAAGAAAGAAAAACCGAAGTTTGAAGGAAAGAAGCCAAAAAAAAAAATTCGCTATAAGGTATGTGCGCAGAAAAAAAAACACAAATCAAAAGGGAAGTTAAAAAGCGAAACCTGAAAAATAGAAATGAATCAAACGTATGCATGGTTTATTCAAAAAAAAAAAAAAAACGACGCCAGGAACTGAGTTTATTAAAGTTCAAAAACGTTGAAGATGTGCTGCATTGCCATGCTATCAGCAAAGGCGACAACATGAAATGGCCATAGCTTCCATGTAGTGTGCATGGGTATGCGTGTGTTTTTGTACGATGCAGAGAGTGTGTCATGCTGAGAATACCATAGCAGCGCATCGGATTGAATTGAATTTCAAATTGCAAATTGAAAATGTCACCAAGAGGCATTATCCGGAATTGCATTCTAGCTGTGACTACGATCACAGAGCAACAACACTTTGTGCAGCTCTGATTCAGCAGTTACTGTTGAAACTTTAATGGAATCCTGTTTCCTGCCTAGGTCATGGCCATGTATCTGCTGTATGGGCAGGCAAGTGGCTTAAACGGTACGGCATGGCAAGAGCAGCCATATGAATGAGAGCTTTTCATGTTCAAAAAAGTACGCAAACATTTATTATTTAATTTTAATATGAGTAGCAAATTTTGTAAAATTCACAAAAAAAATCCTTAATGCAGAGAAATATAGCCCCTATAGACCCTCTTACCGATTTTACTTCTTGTGGGCTTAAAGAGCATATTTTTGATCCGATTTTAATGAAATGTGGTTTTTATAACGAGTTGTAGTAGCCCCTTCTACACCTGCCTCAAGTGTAGTTCTTCGGTACAGATCCACGTATATCGATCTCTAGTTTTGATTTTTGAAGGGTATCGAGGCATATTTTTGGGAGTATTGTACAAGAACAAGAGAAAACAAGTAAAAAGGCGTTCATCAAAATTCGGTGAAAATTTCATACCTTATACTCATATACCTCATACCGATCTGAACTATATAGGACACGGATGTCGAAAAGCCGAACATAAGTCACTGTGTCAAATTTCAGTGAAATCGGATTATAAATGCGCCTTTTATGGGGCCAAGACTTTAAATCGAGATATCGGTCTACATGGCAGCTATATCCAAATCTAGACCGATTTGGGCCAAGTTGCAAAAACATGTCGAAGAGCCTAACACTAAGCACTGTCCCAAATTTCGGCGAAATCGGACAATAAATGCCTCTTTCATGGGCCCTAAACCTTAAATCCTGAGATCGGTCTATATGGCAGCTATATTCAACTTAACTTAACTCACTGTTCCAAATTTCGGGGACATCGGGCAATAAATGAGCATTTTATGGGCCCAAAACCATAAATCAAGAAATCGGTCTATATGGCAGCTATATCCAAATTTGAACCGATCTGGACCAAATTGAAGAAATATGTCAAAGGGCCTAACACATCTCACTGTCCCAAATTTCAGCGAAATCGGACAAAAATGCGTCTTTTATGGCCCCAAAACCTAAAACCTAGATATCAGTCTATATGGCAGCTATATCCAAATCTGGACCGATCTGTGCGATATTGCAGAAGTATGTCAAGGGGCTTAACTTAACTCACTGTTCCAAATTTCGGGGACATCGGGCAATAAATGAGCATTTTATGGGCCCAAAACCATAAATTAAGAAATCGGTCTATATGGCAGCTATATCCAAATTTGAACCGATCTGGACCAAATTGAAGAAATATGTCAAAGGGCCTAACACATCTCTCTGTCCCAAATTTCAGCAAAATCGGATAATGAATGTGGCTATTCTGGGCCTTACACCATAAATCGGAGGATCGATCTATATGGCAGCTATATCCAAATCTGGACCGATCTGAGCCAAATTAACGAAGGCTGTCGATGGGCCTTACACAATTCACTGCCCCGAATTTCATCAAAATCGGGTCTTTTATGGGCCTAAGACCTTAAATCGGAGGATCGGTCTATATGGCAGCTATATCCAAATCTGAACCGATCTGGGCCAATTTAACGAAGGATGTCGAAGGGCCTAACCAAACTCACTGTCTCAAATTTCAGCGACAAAGACATGCGTCTTTTATGGCCCCAAAACCTAAAACCTAGATATCGGTCTATATGGCAGCTATATCCAAATTTGAACCGATCTGGACCAAATTAAAGAAACATGTCAAAGGGCCTAAGACAACTCACTGTCCCAAATTTCAGCGAAATCGGACCATAAATGTGGATTTTATGGGCCTTAGACCCTAAATCGGAGGATCGGTCTATATGGCAGCTATATCCAAATCTGGACCGATCTGAGCCAAATTGACAAAGGATGTCGAAGGGCCTAACACAATTCACTGTCCTAAATTTCAACAAAATCGGATAATAAATGTGGCTTTTATGGGCCTAAGACCCTAAATCGGCGGATCGGTCTATATGGGGGCTATATCAAGATATAGTCCGATATAGCCCATCTTCGAACTTAACCTGCTTATGGACAAAAAAAGAATCTGTGCAAAATTTCAGCTCAATATCTCTATTTTTAAAGACTGTAGCGTGATTTCAACAGACAGACGGACAGACGGACGGACATGGCTAGATCGTCTTAGATTTTTACGCTGATCAAGAATATATATACTTTATAGGGTCGGAAATGGATGTTTCGATGTGTTGCAAACGGAATGACAAAATGAATATACCCCCATCCGTCGGTGGTGGGTATAAAAAGGATGTCGAAGGCATTAACACAATTCACTGTTCCAAATTTCGGCGACATTGAACAATAAAGGGGCCTTTAACCGGCCTTTAAACCGAGAGATCGGTCCATATGGCAGCTATATCCAAATCAGGACCGATCTGACCCAAATTACAGAAAGATGTCGAAAGGCGTAACACAATTCACTGTCCCAAATTTCAGCGAAATCGGATTATAAATGCGCTTGTATGGGGCCGAAATCGTCTATATGGCAGCTATATCCAATTCTAGACCGATCTGGGTCAAGTTGAAGAAGGATGTCGAAAGGCCAAGCAAAACTCATTGTGTCCCTAACACAACTCACTGTTTTTTTTTACCTGACATAGTAACTCACAAATGACGCCAGCGAAATGTCGAACCCAGGTGATCAGCGTCATAGGTGGACATGCGCTACGGTGTAAAATTGTGTAAAATTTCTGCCAATTCGGATAAGATTTGCGTCCTATAGGGGCTCAAGGAGTCAAGATCCCAGATCGGTTTATATGGGAGCTACAACAGATTACAGACTGACTCGAACCATATTTGGCACAGTTGTTGGAAGTCTTAACAAAATAGCTCACTCAAAATTTCAGTCAAATTTGACATGAGTAGCACCCCCTAGTGGCTAAAGATCTAAGATTGGCTTACATGGAAGCTATATCAGGTTAAAGATTGATTTGAATCATGTTTGAAAGAGTTGTTGGAAGTCATAACAAACTACCTCACGCAAAATTTCAGCCAAATCGGATAAGATCTGCACCCTTTAGTGGCTCAAGAAGTCAAGATCCCAGATCGGTTTATATGACAGCTATATCAGATTATTGGCCAATTGAAGCCATACTTGACACAGTTGTTGAAAATTTCAGACAAATCGGATACGAATTGCGCCATCTAGTGGCTCAAGAAGTTATATCAAAGCATGGACCTTTGAAAGTAAGCATGCTTTTGACAGACAGACTGACGGACGGACGTGGCTAGATCGACTTAAAATTTTATGACGCACAAGAATATATGGGGTCTAAAATGAATATGTCGAGGTGTTGCAAACGGAATGACGAAATTAGTATACCCCCATCCTATGGTGGAGGGTATAAAAAAGGATTCGCCTAATGTTAAAGATCCACTCAAATAATCAATGATCAGCGGATCTGCACATGGAATGTCCGAACTCTTTGTAGAGAAGTTGCAGTATATGCACTGGCGGATGTATTGCAAAAGTAAATGACAGATATTACCCCCTTACAGGAAGTGCGAAGGATCGGGAGAGAAGTCACAACGACACCAAAGGGTGACGCACTACACTATAGCTGCCATGGAACAAGACATGCATTTGGCTGTGAATTAGTGGTTAGTCTGAGACTGAGACACCTTGTCTACAGGTTTACTCCAGTGAATGCAAGGGTAGACACAATCCGTAGAAATTACAAATTCATCCACATCAGCCCTATTTGTGCCCGTGCCCCGACGGAAGACAAGGACGAGCAGACCAATGATATTTTGAATGAGAGAGAGAGAGAGACAGAGAGAGAGAGAGAGAATACGACTGCTGCCTCGCCCATGATAATAAAATCGCTTTGGGAGATCTTAATTCAAAAAAAGGAAAGGAAAATATCAGTGGTCCAATAGTCGAAATATTTAGCCTCCATGAGATAAGGTCCGATAATGGATTGAGGCTCATAGATAGCCGCAGCAAAAAACATGGTAGTTAGCAGCACCAGATTTAAACCAGTATGGAAGGGCAAAGTTGAGGCGTTGACGACTGCATAATACCCTACAGCTACCCCATAAGTATAATGTGGGAGCTATATCCAATTCTGAACTAATTTTAATGGACCACGGCGAGCAAATATGTTCAAACTGTAATAACTACGGTTGACAAATGACAACATTATTGGAATTTCCCAAAATCTGACAAACATATATATAGGAGCTATATCTAATTCTGAACCGATTTCGAGCAAACTTCTCACATAATGTGGAAGCCATCTAGCAAGGCGTTGTACAAAGTTTTGGGAAGATTGGTCAATAAATGCGATTGCAAGTGTTCTAGGAGTGAAAATCGGGCTATATATATGTATGAGAGCTATATCTAAATCTGAACCGATTTCTATGAAATTCACCAGTAATGTCGAGAGTCATAAGAAAATCCGTCACGCCAAATTTCGAGAGAATCGTTTAATAAATGACCATTTTATTGCATTATTTCTGCAAATCGGAAGAACATATATATGGGAGCTATATCTAAATCTGAACCGATTTCGAGCAAACTTCTCAGATAATGTGGAAGTCATCGAGCAAGGTATTGTACAAAGTTTGGGAAAATTGGTTAATAAATCCGACTGCAATTGTTCTAGGAGTGAAAATCGGGCTATATATATGTATGAGAGCTATATCTAAATCTGAACCGATTTCTATGAAATTCACCAGTAATGTCGAGAGCCATAAAAAAATGCCTCCTGCCAAATTTCGAGAGAATCGTTTAATAAATGACCATTTTATTGCATTATTTCTGCAAATCGGACGATCATATGTATGGGAGCTATATATAAATCTGAACCGATTTCAAAAAAACTTCTCAGATATTGTGGTAGTCATTGAGGAAGGCATTGTACAAAATTTTGGAAAGATTGGCCAATAAATGCGCTTGAAATGGCTAAAGGAGTGAAAATCGGGCTATATATATGTATGAGAGCTATATCTAAATCTGAACCGATTTCGATGAAATTCACCAGTAATGTCGAGAGCCATAAAAAAATCCCTCCTGCCAAATTTTGAGAGAATCGTTTAACAAATGACCATTTTATTGCATTATTTCTACAAATCGGAAGAACATATATATGGGAGCTATATTCAAATCTGATCCGATTTTCTTCCAATTTCAAAAGGCTTCGTCTCTAGGCCGAAAAACATGCCTGTACCAAATTTTAAGACGATCGTAAGAAAATTGCGGCTTGTAGTTCGTACACAAATTAACATGGACAGACAGACGGACATAGCTAAATCGAATCAGAAAGTGATTCTGGATCGATTGGTATACTTATCAATGGGTCTATCTCTCTTCCTTTTGGGTTTTTCAAACTAACGCACTAAGCTATAACACCCTGTACCACAGTAGTGGTGCGACGAACTCGCCTCTCAATAAGTCCATTGTAACGCATGCTATGTTGCATGTGGCACCGTCTTGTTGAAACCACATGTCATGCAAGTCAAGCTCTTGCATTTTGGGCACAAAAGTTGGATATCATCTCACGGTAGCGCTCATCATTCCCAATTACGTTACCATACGCAACATCTTTGAAGAAGTACGGTCCAATGATGCCACCAGCCCATAAACCACTCCAAACTGTGACATTTTCTGGATGCATTGGTAGCTCTTGCAATGCTTCTGGCTGATCTTCACTCCAAAATCAACAATTCTGCTTATTTTTGCAATCCATGGCGGAGGGTAAATTAGATTCAGCCTTCCGAACTTAAAGCGCAAGGTCACACTACATCTTGATACAGCCCACAGGTTGGACGATAATTTGTCACGGTGAGCTATGTTAGGCCGTTCGACATCATTGCCCATTAATGTCCAGATCGGTCCATATTTGGATCTAATTGTCAGTTTCAAGTTTTGGGGGCCACAAAAGACGCATTCATTACCCGATTTCGCTGAAATTTTGTTCATGGGTTTGTGCTAAGCCACTCGATATACATGAGAGTATGGTAAAGATCGGACTATATTTTAGTATTACTGCCATATGGACCGATCGTCCATATGGATTCAGATTAGCATATAGCCGCCATATAAACCGATCTCGCGATTTGACATCTTGAGCCCCTAGAACAGCAATGCTTGTCATATGGGGTTCTGATAAACCTTCCAACAACTGTGCCAAGTACGATCCAAGACGGTCAATAATCTGATATGGCTCCCATATAAACCGATCTCCCGATTTAACATCTGAAGCCGCTGGGAGGCGAAATATTTGTTCGATTTGGCTAAAATTTTGCATGTAGTGTTTTGTTACAACTCCCAACAAATATTTCCAATACGGTCGAAATCGCTTTTTAACCAGATATAGCTCCTATATAAATCGATCTGTTGATTTCATATCTAAAGCCCCTGGAAGCCGCATGTAGAGTTCAAATAGCACTTGCAACAACAGTGCCTGGTACGGTCGAAGTCGGTCCTTTAATGGGATATAGTCCCAGTCATAAGCGTTGAGAGGTCTTTGGGTGGTCGGCTAAGCACCCTTCAGAAAAGTTCGAGACCCCCACACCCCCCATTATATCGAAAATTCCATTGTTTTCGATAAAATTTGCTTATTATATTGCTGTTCAAAGGGCTTTAGCCTCCCCCAGAAAGCTGGGCTGGCTTCACTAATGGCTCCAATATATACTGACATCTCGATTTCACGACTGTAGCCTCTGAAACCCCCATTTTTACCGATTTGGCTAAAATTTTGCACTAAGTATTCTGTCAAGTACTGTCCAAATCGGTTTTGAAGCTCTCGATTATTATTTTTGTTCGGTTCCTAGAAGCTTAATTTTGGACTGAAATTAGGTGAAATTTGGTACGTAGGGTAAAATTATGCCATTCTAGTAAATTTATTTTCCAAAAAATTTTAGCAGAATCCATGGTGGTGTGATCCTATTTTTGTTTATTTGTATTTGTTTATTAACCCCCAAAAGTATGCTACAAATATATTATTTAAATTTGTATACCCACCAACGAATGATGGTGGCATATTCATTTGTCATTCCGTTTGTTACACATCAAAATATCCATTTCAGACCAAATAAAGTATTTATTGGGTTGCCCAAAAAGTAATTGCGGATTTTTCATATAGTTGGCGTTGACAAATTTTTTCACAGCTTGTGACTCTGTAACTGCATTCTTTCTTCTGTCAGTTATCAGCTGTTACTTTTAGCTTGCTTTAGAAAAAAAGTATATTTGATTAAAGTTCATTCTAAGTTTTATTAAAAAAGCATTTACTTTCTTTTAAAAATCCGCAATTACTTTTTGGGCAACCTAATATATTTCGGATCATCGTAAGAATATAAGACGATCTAGCCATGTCCGTCCGTCTGTCTGCTTAAATCACGCTACAGTCTTTAAAAATAAAGATTTGAGCTGAAACTTTGCACAGATTCCTTTTTTGTCCATAAGCAGGCTAAGTTCGAAGATGGGCTATATCGGACTATATCTTGATATAGCCCCCATATAGACCGATCTGCCGATTTAGGGTCTTAGGCCCATAAAAGCTACATTTATTATACGATTTTGCTAAACTTCGGGACTTGAGAGTTGTTTTAGCCCACTCAGAATCCTTTTTCAATTTGGCCCAGATCGGTCCAGATTTGGATATAGCTGCCGTATAGACCGATCTCTCAATTTAAGGTATTGGCCTCATAAAAGGCGCATTTATTGTCCAATGTCGCCGAAATTTGGGACAGTGAGTTGTTTTAGGCTCTTCTACAACTTTCTGCAATTTTATGCTAGATCGGTTTAGATTTGGATATAGCTGCCATATAGACCGATATCTCGATTTAAGATCTTGGGCCCATAAAAGCCACATTTATGATCCGATTTCGCTGAAATTTGGGACAGTGAGTTATGTTAGGTCTTTCGACATACTTTTTCAATTTGGTGCTGATGGGTTCAGATTTGGATATAGCTGCCATATAGACCGATTTCTCGTTTTAAGGTCTTGGCCTCATAAAAGGCGCATTTATTGTCCAATGTCGCCGAAATTTGGCACAGTGAGTTGTTTTAGGCTCTTCTACAACTTTCTGCAATTTTCTGCTAGATCGGTTTGGATTTGGATATAGCTGCCATATAGACCGATATCTCGATTTAAGGTTTTGGGCTCATAAAAGACGCATTTATTGTCCGATTTCGCCGAAATTTGGGACAGTGAGTTGTGTTAGGCCCAGCGACATTTTTCTTTAATTTGGCCCAGATCGGTCCATATTTGCATATAGCTGCCATATAGACCGATATCTCGATTTAAGGTTTTGGGCTCATAAAGGACGCATTTATTGTCCGATTTCACCGAAATTTGGGACAGTGAGTTGTGTTAGGCCCAGCGACATTTTTCTGCAATTTGGCCCAGATCGGTCCATATTTGCATATAGCTGCCATATAGACCGATCCCTCGATTTAAGGATTTGGGCCTATAAAAGGCTCATTTATTGTCCGATTTTGCCGAAATTTGGGACAGAGAGTTGTGTTAGGCCCTTCGGCATACTTTTTCAATTTGGTACAGATGGGTCCAGATTTGCATATAGCTGCCATATAGACCGATCACTCGATTTTAAGTCTTGGCCTCATAACAAGCGCATTTATAATCCGATTTCGATGAAATTAGAAACAGGCACTTATGTTAGGCTTTTCGACATCCGTGTAGTATATGATTCAGATCGGTCTATATTTGGATATACAAAACTGAACAATGACTTGAACTAATAAGACAACTCAATGTCCGCGCCGAATTTGATCCACATCGGACCATATTTGGACATAGCTGCTATGAGGGCATAAATTATGCATTTTTCACCGCGCAATGACGAAAGGTGGTTTACATATATACCCGAGGTGGTGGGTATCCAAAGTTCGGCCCGGCCGAACTTAACACCTTTTTACTTGTTTGTAGTTAAGTATACAACGTTTTGTAAACGAAATGCAGAAAACGACTTATGGCGATAGGTATAAATTTACCCAATTATAGAACTGCAACATTCATTCGACGGCATTGTTCTTACACAAATTGACTTCAGCGCTGGTTGAAACAACAAACGCTTTTTTTATATTTTATTGCTCATGCAAACTATTCGCAACAGACATAATTGGTTTGATTTCCTTTTATTGGCAATATGTATTTTTAAAATTTCATAAAAAAAAAGTATTATCTTTACAATATTTCATAACAAATAGGTATGCAACAATTGTGAGAGTGTTTTTAATCCCCTTGAAGGAAAAAAAGTGACTGCAAACAAAAAAAAAGGACACAGCACTAGTAACTCCCTCTTGGTTAAGTGGCATATACATATAATATTTTTATTAGCTATATATATAACTTCAAGCAAATGCTTGCATGTGGCTAACATATTTGCAGGCAGAGTTCAGGGTTGACTATTTTTTTTTTTTTGGTTTATCTGTGTGGGGTTTTTTGGGTCTTGCATTTACAAATATTCCCTATGAAGCTGAGGATATTTGAATTCATAAAAGCGATCTCCTGGAGTGAATGTTTTCTTTTTTTGTATTTTTTTTTTCTTGTTTATTTTGTTTTAGTTTTTTTCTGTTTTGTTTGTTTTGTTTTCATTCGCCCATTGTGGGCTTCAGTTACAGTTATTGTGGTTGTTTTGCAGGCGTAGCCTGTACATTGTCAAAGTATTTTTAATAAATTGTGACATTTATTTGTATTACAGCAACATATTCTCTCTTTTTTGTTTGCCCCAACTCATATGCTCCCACACACACACACACATAGGGAAAACTATACAAACAACTTTTTATATAAGTCTTTTTTTCCATTCAGGGTTACACAGCAAATATATTTGGCCCAATGAAATTGAAAAACAAGAACGAAAATCTGGGCTAAGGACAAAAACGGGGCAAGGTTGACCTTATGAAACACCGTACACTACAAAGGGAATAACATACTAACTGAAAATAAGTAAAAGCGCGCTATGTTCGGCCGGGCCGAATCTTGGGAAACCACCACCATGAATTCTGCTAAAAGCATATACCAATGATTTGGACCATACGTGACACGATTGCTAGAAGTCGTAGCAGAGCACTACGTACAAAATTTCAGCCCCATCTGATAAAAATTGAGGCTTCCAGGGCCTTGAGATGTCAAATAAGGAGATCGGTTTATATGGAAGCTATATCAGGTTGTACACCGATTTGAACCCTACTTGGCACGATTGTTAGAAGTCATAACAGAGCCCTACGTGCAAAATTTCAGTTAAATCGGATTACAACAAATCTCTGACACCAAGTCTCGAGGTGTCTTCCACCACTTGATCTTTCCATCAGGGTTTTGGTCGTCCCGGTTTGCGTGTACCACCGTGTTTGCCTTCAAAAGACTTCTTTGCTGGAGCTTATTCATCCATTCTGACAACATGACCTAGGGTGTAACTATGCTATCGACGCCATACAGCTCATACAGCTCGTGGTTCGCCAATATTCTCCCTTAACGCAAACTGGTCCATATATTTTACGAAGAATCTTTCTCTCAAATACTCCAAGTACTTCCTCATCTACTTTCAAAAGTACCCATGCTTCAGAACCATATAACAGCACGGGTAGTATCAGTGCCTTGTCTAGTGTAAGCTTCGTCTGTCGATAGGTGGCCTTGTTTCTAAACTGCTTACTTAGTCCAAAGTAGCATCTGTTTGCCAGTATTATTCTTCGCTTAATCTCAAAACTGGTGTCTTTGGTTTCGATTACGGCGGTGCCGAGGTAGATAACGTTACTGACTGTCTCAAAGTTGTGGTTCCCAACTTTCTCCATTTTCTTTATGAGCTCGGTTATAAAAGGCGTTTTGGGACTTGAAAACATCCATGTCGTCTTATCTCTATTTTCTGCCAGACCCATTTTCACTGACTCTCTTTCGATTCTTTCAAAGGCTGCAGTTACTACTTCAGGTGACAGACCTATGATATCGATGTCGTCAGCATAGGCGAGTAGCATGTATTCTCTTATGATTAGTTTGCCATATCTATTCACATCTGCATCTCGTATAATCTTCTCCAGCAGGATATTCAAGAGATCACTCAATAGACTGTCTGCTTGTCTGTCTCCTTGTCTGAAACCTCGTTTGGTATCAAATGGTTCGAAGAGATTCTTTCCTATTCTTACTTAGGAATGCCTATCAGCAAGTGTCATCCTGCAGAGTCTTAGTAATTTTGCAGGGATACCAAACTCAGACATGGCTTCAAATACCTTTGCGGCTTTGTAGTCAACAAAGAGATGGTAGGTGTTGATTTGTCCTTCTCGGGTCTTTTCCAGGATTTGGCGCAGTGTGAATATCTGGTCTAGGGTGGATTTACCTGGTCTAAAGCCGGATTGATAGGGCCCAATTATCTCATTGACTTTAGGTTTTAATCTTTCACACAGTACGCTCGAGAGTATCTTATATGCGATGGGGAGGACACTTATTCCTCTGTAGTTGGCACATTCCCTCTTGTCTCCTTTCTTGTCTACGGGACATAGTATGCTGAGGTTCCAATCATCGGGTATGCGTTCTTCTAGTCAGATTGCGCAGATAAGCTGATGCATACGCCTTATCAGCGTGTCGCCTCCGGTCTTAAATAGTTCAGCAAGTAAACCGTCGGCTCCTGCTGCCTTGTTGTTCTTCAGTCGGGTCACTGCTACTTGGACCTCATTCTGACTAGGAGGTAAACATTCTATACCATCATCAGGGATTGGTTCTGCGGTATCCTCTTCGCCGCCAACATATGACACTAGCAATTGGGTAAAATGTTCTTTCCATATCCTTTGCATGTTGTCTGTGTCAGTTACCAGATTTCCTTCTATGTCTCTGCAGGAGGATGTGCCTGCACCAAAGCCATCGGTTTGATGTTTAATTCTTTGGTAGAATTTCCGGACTTCATGCTGACACATGTGCATCTCAATTCGCTTACACTCACGTCTTTTCATTTCCTTTTTCTTTCTGCGGAATAGACATTTCTGCGCCTTATCAGCGTGTCGCCTTCGGTCTTAAATAGTTCAGTGGGTAACCCGTCGGCTCCTTCAGCCTTGTTGTTCTTCAGTCGGGTCACTGCTACTTGGACCTCATTCTGACTAGGAGGTAAACATTCTATGCCATCATCAGGGATTGGTTCTGCGGTATCCTCGTCGCCGCCAACTAAGGATACTAGCAGTTGGGTAAAATGTTCATTCCATATCCTCAGCATGTTATCTGTGTCAGTTATCAGATTCCTTCTTTGTCTCTGCAGGAGGATGTGCCTGCGCCAAAGCCATCGGTTTAATGTTTAATTCTTTGGTACAATTTCCGGACTTCATTCAGACTCCTATGCATCTCAATTCGCTCACACTCACGTCTTTCCATTTCCTTTTTCTTTCTGCGGAATAGATGTTTCTCCTCTCTCCTTTTCTCCCGATACCTCTGCTTCATCTGGCGCGTTGCTACTGATTGCAGGGTTGCTCTATATGCCGCATTCTTGGCTTCAGTAGCATTTCGACACTGTTGCTCTTACCATGGGTTTGGTACCCAAGTACGGATTTCGTGTCATTTTCCATGGCGTGGGCAATGGTTTGCAACTGCGCCATTTTATCATCGGATCAAGGAGTGCTTTCATCAAGCAGTTGGGTCAGTCGAGTGGTGTATGCCATTGCCGTCTGTTGTGTTTGCAGCTTTCAACGTCCAGCTTCCTTTCAGCATCAGATCGTACTTTCTTCGCCATGTTCAAACGGGTGCGAGCCTTTGCTGCAACAAGGTAACTATACGAATCTATATTCGCGCCACGGATCGATCGTACATCTAACACGCTGGATGAATGCCTTCCATCTATCACAACGTGATCAATTTGGTTCCTCGTGTTTTGATCGTGTGACAGCCATGTGGCTTTGTGAATATTTGTATATTGAAATCTGGTGCTACTAACTACCATGTTTTTTGCCGCGGCGAAATCTATCAGCCTCAACCCATTACTGGACGTTATCTCGTGGAGGCTAAACTTTCCGACTGTTGGACCAAAAATTTCTTCCTTCCCTATTTTCGCATTAAAATCTCCCAGAACGATTTTAATATCATGGGCGGGGCAGCGGTCATATTCTCTCTCTAGGCGCTCGTATAAAATATCCTTGATCTGCTTGTCTTTGTCTTCCGTCGGGGCATGGGCACAAATAAGACTGATGTTGAAGAATTTGGCTTTTATGCGGATTGTGGCTAGCCTCTCACCCACCGGAGTAAAGCTGAAGACAAGGTATTTCCGTCTCCGACTTACCACAAATCCACAGCCAATTTGATGCCTCGTGTTATGGCAGCTATAACGTAGTTCGTCACCGTTTGGTGTTGTAGTGACGCCATTCCCAGTCCATCGCACTTCGTGTAAGGCGGTAATATCTGCCTTGTACTTCTCTAATACATCCGCCAGCGCGTATACTGCACTTGCTCTCTAAAGAGTGCGGACATTTCAGGTGCAGATCCGCAAAGCATGATCCTTTTTTCGTTTGCGTGGGTTGTCAACTTTGGGGGGGTCCGTTTTTACTATTCCTTTGTTTCTCATAATAGTTCTCATAGTTTTCCGTGGGCGGGTTACTGGCCTAGCGGCCTCAACCGCATGGGTTTTGTGGGAATGTATATGTATCCCTCGTTGTGGCGAGCCGCTTGCTCCAAGATCCGATGCTAGCCTCCAACCGCCCCTAACCTGGAAACAGACGCTGATGTTGGCCATTGGTTATTTGAAGACGCCAATAACTCGCTTTGTCATCTCGAGTTTCATTGGCTCTCAGTATTTAATTAGGAGCCAGTGCCACCTGACTCCTCACTGAGACTCTCCTCACTGAGACTCTCCTCACTGAGACTCTCCTCACTGAGACTCTCCTCAATGAGACTCTCCTCACTAAGACTCTCCTTACTGAGACTCTCCTCACTGAGACTCTCCTCACTGAAACTCTCCTCACTGAGACTCTCCTCACTGAGACTCTCCTCACTGAGACTCTCCTCACTGAGACTCTCCTCACTGAGACTCTCCTTATTGAGACTCTCCTAACTGAGACTCTCCTCACTGAGACTCTCCTCACTGAAACTCTCCTCACTGAGACTCTCCTCACTGAGACTGTCCTCACTGAGACTCTCTTCACTGAGACTCTCTCTCTCTCTCTCTCTCTCTCTCTCTCTAAAATTTAAGTTGACAGTTGATTGAATATTGTTTGGAGGCCACAATTCAATGACCAATGGTTCAAATCCCGGCATGAACATCAACAACATTTTCAGCGCTGGTTATCCTCCCTTACTAATGCTGCCATGTTAAAACTTCTCTACCAAGTGGTGTCGATTTGCTGCACACCGTTCGGACTCGACATAAAAATGTAGGCCCCTTATCATTGAGTTAGAACTTTAATCGTACTGCACTCATTGATATGAGAGAAGTATCCCCTGTGTCCTTATGGAATGTTCATGGGAATTTAAGTAATAAGGCATTGTCTCTAAAGACAAAAATTCCGTAAAATTTTCTGTAAAAACAAAAATTCCTTAAAATCTTGTCCAAAGAAAAAATTCTTTAAAGTTTTCTTTAAAGACAACTATTTCCATGAAATATTCTCTCAAAAGACAATATTTCCAACGAAAAAAAAAATTTCTTGGAAAAAATCCTTAAAATTTTCTCTAAAGACAAAATTTCCAACAAAATTTTCTCTAAAGAAAAATGTCCATACTGTTTCACAAAAACCTGTTTCACCAAATTATACCCCTTCTAGTGTAGCGCCTTGAACCCAAAGAAAAATTGCAAAAACTCTACCAAGTTGTTTGTTATAATCCACAAAGAAAGGAAAAATTTGCAAAACCCATTGAGAAAATCCCACATTTTAGCATTTGTTTGACATTGACAATGTCGATAAACATTTATGGACTTCCTTTCATGTATGTACAATAGACCGTCCCATGCAATAGAGGGGAAAAATATTTTTGCCAACACAGAAACGCATACCCTCCTTTTTTTAACCCATTAAGCATAATGCTGAAACGATATCCCCTGTCGAAACGATGCACTGTGGGATAGAATCCAAAAAACTGGTAAAAAAAATCTGCCGTTTGAGAACTGGTAAAGGGTGATTTTTTCGCTAATATTTTTTTGGCAAAACTTGTTTAAACAGGTCACGCACGTTTCGCGTTTTGTTTCACTGTCGAACATCTTCAGTTTGGTCTACAATTGAACCATAAATCGTCTTACAAACGAATATCGCTTGCAAATGATTGAATTTTAGTATCACAATGCTTGCTCTGTTAAGAAAGTTGATTGCGGGCTTCTTTCATTTTATGGACAAATTTAATTTTTGGCTCAATGGGTACCTAAATAAGCAGAATTGTCGATTTTGGAGTGAAGATCAACCAGAAGCATTGCAAGAGCTACCAATGCACCCAGAAAAAGTCACAGTTTGGTGCGGTTTATGGGCTGGTGGCATCATTGGACCGTACTTCTTTAAAGATGATGCGAATCGTAACGTAACTGTGAATGGTGGGCGATACCGTGAGATGATATCCAATTTTTTTTTTTTTGCCCAAAATGCACTAGCTTGACTTGCATGACATGTGGTTTCAACAAGACGGTGCCACATGCCACACAGCACGCGTAACAATGAACTTATGGCCAGGTCATAATGGTCCGATTCAGGCCATACTTGATTTGGATGTTGGAAACAACAGTGGAATTAATTGAGCAAAATTTCAGCCAAATCACATCAGAATCGGGCGATTGGATTTCATGGAGCTATATTAGGTTATTAACTGATTTAGACCATATTTGGCATAGTTGTTGGAAGACGAAACAAACCACATCTTGCTACATTTCAAGAAGTCAAGACCCGAGATCGGTTCATATGGCAGCTATATTAGATTATGAACCGATTTCAAACATACTTTGCACACTTGTTGAAAGTCAAAATTTCCGCCAAGTCGGATGAGAATTGCGCCCTCTAGAGGCTCATGACTTCAAAATCCGAAATCCGGTTTATAAAGCCCCGGCCGATACGGGATGACTATGAGCACCACACAGGCTGGAACTTTGAGCTCTGACTTGTGTGGTGCCCATCGTTATCACGGGAAGCTTGGCTGAAAGCTACCGGGCGCGTCCACAGGTTGCAGATGATGGAAAGCTCCGTTTTTATGCGGAGTAGCTGCAAATGCGGCCGCGGGCAGTCAGCGATTTTCGCGAGGAGAGTCTCAGCGGGAAGTCAGGTGGCACTGGCTCTTAATTAAATACTGAGTGCCAATGATACTCGAGATGACAAGGCGAGTTATTGGCGCCGTCAAATAACCAATGGCCAACATCAGCGTCTGTTAGGGGCGGTTCGAGGCGAGCGTGGGATGTTGGAGCAAGCGGCTCGCCACACGAGGGATACGTGTGCAATCCCACAAAACCCATGCGATTGGGGCACTGGGCCAGTAACACGCCCCCGAAAAACTGAGAACTACTATGAGAAACAAAGGAATAGTAACAAGTAAAAGCGTGCTAAGTTCGGCCGGGCCGAATCTTATATACCCTCCACCATGGATCGCATTTGTCGAGTTCTTTTCCCGGCATCTCTTCTTAGGCAAAAAAGGATATAAGAAAAGAGTTGCTCTGCTATTAAAACGATATCAAGATATGGTCCGGTTCGGACCACAATTAAATTATATGTTGGAGGCCTGTGTAAAATTTCAGCCAATTCGTATAAGAATTGCGCCCATTGGGGCTCACGAAGTAAAATAGAGAGAACGATTTATATGGGATCTGTATCGGGCTATAGACCGATTCAGACCATAATAAACACGTTTGTTGATGGTCATGAGAGGATCCGTCGAACAAAATTTCAGTCAAGAAGTCAAGATCCCAGATCGGTTTATATGGCAGCTATATCAGGTTATGAACCGATTTGAACCTTATTTGACACAGTTGTTGAAAGTAAAAATAAAATACGTCATGCAAAATTTCAGCCAAATCGGATAGGAATTGCGCCCTCTAGAAGCTCAAGAAATCAAATCCCCAGATCTGTTTATATGACAGCTATATCAGGTTATGGACCGATTTCAGCCATACTTGGCACAGTTGCTATGTATCATAACAAAACACGTCGTGTAAAATTTTATCCCAATCGGATAAGAATTACGCACTCTAGAGGCTCAAGAAGTCAAGACCCAAGATCGGTTTATATGGCAGCTATATCAGGTTATGGACCGATTTAAACCATACTTGGCACAGTTGTTATATATAATAACAAAACACGTCGTTCAAAATTTCATTTCAATTGGATAAGAATTGCGCACTCTAGAGGCTCAAGAAGTCAAGACCCAAGATCGGTTTATATGGCAGCTATATCAGGTTATAGACCGATTTGAACCATATTTGGCACAGTTGTTGGATGTCATAACAAAACACGTCGTGCAAAATTTCATTCCAATCGGATAAGAATTGCGCCCTCTAGAGGCTCAAGAAGTCAAGACCCAAGATCGGTTTATATGGCAGCTATATCAGGTTATGGACCGATTTGAACCATACTTGGCACAGTTGTTGGATGTCATAACAAAACACGTCGTGCAAAATTTCATCTCAATCGGATAAGAATTGCGCCCTCTAGAGGCTCAAGAAGTCAAGACCCAAGATCGGTTTATATGGCAGCTATATCAAAACATGGACCGATATGGTCCATTTACAATACCAACCGACCTACACTAATAAGAAGTATTTGTGCAAAATTTCAAGCGGCTAGCTTTACTCCTTCGGAAGTTAGCGTGCTTTCGACAGACAGACGGACGGACGGACGGACGGACGGACAGACGGACGGACATGGCTAGATCGACATAAAATGTCACGACGATCAAGAATATATATACTTTATGGGGTCTCAGACGAATATTTCGAGTAGTTACAAACAGAATGACGAAATTAGTATACCCCCCATCTTATGGTGGAGGGTATAAAAACGGACCCCCCAGCGTTGACAACCCACGCAAACAAAGAAAGGACCATGAATTGCGGATCTACACCTGGAATGTCCGCACTCCTTATAGAAAAGGTGCAATATTCGCGCTGGCGGATGTATTAGTGAAGTACAAGGCAGATATAACCACCTTACAGGAAGGGCGATGGACTGGGAATGGCGTCACTACAACACCAAACGGTGACGAACTACGCTATAGCTGCCATAACACGAGGCATGAATTTAGCTGCGGACTTGTGGTTAGTCGGAGACTGAAATACCTTGTCTTCAGCTTTACTCCGGTGGATGAGAGGTTAGACACAATCCGCATAAAAGCCAAATTCTTCAACATCAATCTTACTTGTGCCCATGCCCCGACGGAAGACAAAGACAAGCAGACCAAGGATATTTTCTACGAGCGACTAGAGAGAGAATATGAAAGCTGCCCCGCCCATGATATTTAAAATCGTTCTGGGAGATTTTAATGCGAAAATAGAGAAGGAAAACATTTTTGGTCCAACAGTCGGAAAGTTTAGCCTCCACGAGATAACGTCCAGTAATGGGTTGAGGCTGATAGATTGCGCCGCGGCAAAAAACATGGTAGTTAGTAGCACCAGATTTCAACACTAAAATATTCACAAAGCCACATGGCTGTCAGTCGATCAAAACACGAAAAACCAAATTGATCACGTTGTGATAGATGGAAGCCATTCATCCAGCATGTTAGATGTACGATCGATCCGTGGAGCGAATATAGATTAGGATCATTACCTCGTTGCAGCAAAGGTTCGCACCCGTTTGAACATGGCGAGAAATGTACGATCTGACACTGCACGGAAGCTGGACATTGAAAAGCTGCAAACACAACAAATGGCAGCGGCACACTCCACTCGACTGACCCAACTGCCTGATGAAGGCACTCCTTGTTCTGATGATATAGTGGCGCAGTGGCAAACTATTACCCACTCCATGGAAAATGCCGCGAAATACGTACTAGGGTACCGGAAGCCTCGTCCAAGAAACCCATGGTACGACCAAGAGTGTCGAGATGCTACTGAAGCCAAGAATAGAGCAAACCTGCAATCAGTAGCAACGCGCCAGATGAAGGAGAGGTATCGGGAGAAAATGAGAGAGGAGAAACGTCTATTTCGCAGAAAGAAAAGGGGAAATGGAAAGACTTGAGTGTGAGCGAATTGAGATGTACATGTGTCAGAATGAAGTCCAGAAATTCTACCAATGAATTAAACATCAAACCGATGGCTTTGATGCAGACACATCCTCCTGCAGAGACAAAGAAGGAAATCTGGTAACTGACACAGATAATATGCTGCGAATATGAAAAGAACATTTTACCCAACTGCTAGTGTCCGACTTTGGCAGCGAAGAGGATACCGCAGAACCAATCCCTGATGATGGTATAGAATGTTTACCTCCTAGTCAGAATGAGGTAGCAGTGACAAGACTAAAGAACAATAAGACAGCAGGAGCCGACGGGTTACCCGCTGAACTATTTAAGACCGGGGGCGACATGCTGATAAGACATATGCATCAGCTTATCTGCGCAATCTGGCTAGAAGAACGCATAACCGATGATTGGAACCTCAGCATACTATGTCCCGTACACAAGAAAGGAGACAAGACGGAATGTGCCAACTACAGAGGAATAAGTCTCCTCCCCATCGCATACAAGATACTCTGGAGCGTGCTGTGTGAAAGATTAAAACCTATAGTCAATGAGATAATTGGGCCCTATCAATGCAGCTTTAGACTTGGTAAATCCAATCAGAACCAGATATTCACACTGTTCCAAATCCTGGAAAAGACCCGAGAAGGACAAATCAACACCCACCATCTCTTTGTTGACTACAAAGCCGCAAAGGTATTTGAAGCCATGTCTGAGTTTGGTATCCCTGCAAAATTACTAAGACTCTGCAGGATGACACTTGCTGATAGGCATTCCTAAGTAAGAATAGGAAAGAATCTCTTCGAACCATTTGATACCAAACGAGGTTTCAGACAAGGAGACAGTCTATCGTGTGATCTCTTTAATATCCTGTGGGAGACGATTATACGAGATGCAGATGTGAATAGGTATGGCGCACTAATCACAAGAGAACGCATGCTACTCGCCTATGCCGACGACATAGACCGACAGGTCAGTCACCGGAAGTAGTAACTGCAGCCTTTGAAAGAATCGAAAGAGAGTCAGTGAAAATGGGTCTGGCAGTAAATGGAGATAAGACGAAATGGATGGTTTCAACCCCCAAAAAGCCTTGCACAACCGGGCAGATAAAGAAAATGGAGAAAGTTGGGAACCACAACTTTGAGACAGTTAGTAACTTTATCTACCTCGGCACCGCCGTAACCGAAACGAATGACACCAATTTTGAGATTAAGCGAAAAATAGTACTGGCAAAAAGATGCTACTTGGACTAAGTAAACAGTTTAGAAACAAGGCCACCTCTCGACAGACGAAGCTTACACTAGACAAGGCACTGATACTACCCGTGCTGTTATATGGTTCTGAAGCATGCGTACTTGCGAAAGCAGATGAGGCAGTGCTTGGAGTATTTGAGAGAAAGATTCTTCGTAAAATATATGGACGAGTTTGCGATAATGGAGAATATAGGCGTCGTATGAACCACGAGCTGTATGGTGACGGTAGCATAGTTACACGCATCAAAATAAAACGACTGCGTGGACTAGGTCATGTTGTCAGAATGGATGAAGAAGCTTCAGCAAAGAAGTCTTTTGAAGGCAAACATGGTGGTATACGCAAACCGGGAAAACCAAAAGCCCGATGGAAAGATTAAGTAGTGGGAGACACCTCGAAACTTGGTGTCAGAGATTTTAGAATGAGCGCAAAAGATCGAGGCGCTTGGAACGCTATTCTACGTTCGGCTAGTGGAACAAATATTCTGTCATATCCAATTATCCAATTGTCATATCCAGAGAGACGGACAGACAGACGAACTGACAGACGGACGGACGGACGGACGGACGGACGGACGGACGGACAGACGGACAGACGGACAGACGGACAGACGGACGGACGGACAGACGGACGGACGGACATGGCTAGATCGTTTTAGATTTTTACGACTATCATATATACTTTTTTACGGTCGAAAATTGATATTTCGATGTGTTGCAAACGGATTGACAAAATGAATATACCCCCAGCCTTCGGTGGTCGGTATAAAAAACACCAATTCATTTTTATATATAGATTCCATTTGTATGTTTCCCTTTTTATACCAATTTCATGCTAGGACCTAAAAAGCACAACATCCAACTTTGGACGTCATGTCGCCACGGGCTATAGTCAACCGATAGCCATAATATTTCGTATTTTTCTTATTGGCATCAAAAGGAACAAAAAAGAGGGTATGCGTTTCAAAAACAAAATACTTTTTGGTTTTTTGGGACACTCTAATGCCCATACTCGTCTCCCATGTCATGCAGCAGTAAAGACACAAATGGCGGCATAGTAATGAACAGATCAAAAGTCCTAGAGTTGGGAAAGCTTATGCCGAATATATGCATGAAGAAATGAATGTATGAGGCATGAATCTAATGACTTGTAAAAGTACCGCCATAAATTTGTGTGACATTCGTACATGTGAAATTATATGGAAATGTATGTCGATTTGTTGGCCCCGAAAGGGGAAGTACCAAAAAGTGTTTGATATGTAAGATTAGTAAATGAAATGTCAAGAGTACAGAGATTTTACCGGAAAGTGGCGTATATATCAAAAGTAAGAAGATATGCTTTTAGGAAACAATAGTCATTCTTTATTAATAATGCTTGAATCCTCAAGGTTAGTGGGTGACAAAGTGAATTAAAAGAAGGTCGAAGAAAAAAGTTTCTTTTAAAATGTATTGCTTAGTGATTATACTGGCAATCTTCAATCCTTCAATTTTCCATTCTTACCTGCGTTTGAAGAAAGTTGTCTACCTTTGAGAATTTTTTTGGTTTTGCAGATTTCTCCTTTCTTAATCGGGATTTTGTCTTGTAAAAAAAGGCTTAAGGTAAGGTTTTCTTTTTGCCTTTTTGCCCTACAAACAACTACAATCAAGTTACAGGGCCTTTGCATAGACCACAACACTTTTACACACACACACACACACAAGTGACAAAGTATCCTTGGGTATGTTTGTTCTTTCATATCGATGGATTATCATATCTTTATGGTTTTTATAGTTTATATGCCTTTGGCTTTTACATGTATCTATAAAGCTGTAGTTTTCCATTTAGATTGCAACATAAGGGTGTGTTGCCAAAAAAGGAAGTAAATTCACTCCGCTGGATGAGAGATGTGGCTAGCCCACAATCCGCTTAAAAGCGAAATTAGGTTACTACAATTTTTAATATCTGAAGAGGGGGGCGGACCCTCCCCCTTACCCTAATTTTCAGAAACGCCAGATCTCGGAGATGGACGCGATTTAAGCGACATTTTGTGTGCTCTCTCAAAGTAACCAAAAAATAAAAATTTGGTATCCAAATTTCGGATGGGGTACCTAGGGGGGCAGCCCCACCCTAAAACCTAACAAACATATATTTAGACCAATCACGACAATATGGGACTCAAATGGAAGGTATTTACGATAAGAAAACGTATCTGATATCCATTTGTCGAACCAAGTGGTAGGGGGACCACCCCAACCCCCAAAACACCCCTAAGTCGGACATATTTACCGACCATGGCAATATGGGACTCAAATGAAGGGTATTTGCGAGTAGAATACGAATCTGATATCCAAATGTGGGGCCATCTCTCTGGGGGTCCACCCCTTCCCCAAAACACCTCCCAAACAGGACTTACATACTGACCATGGGAATATGGGGCTTAAATAAAAGTTATTTGAGTGTAGAAAACGAATTTGATATCCGGATGTGGTACCAAGTGTATGGGGGGCCGCCTCTTCCAAAAACCACCCCCAAAGAGGACAAATTTACTACAATAGCAATATTGGGCTCAAATGAATGGTCTTTGGGAGTAAAGCACGAATCTGATATCAATATTCGGGAAAAGTGCCTATGGGGCCACCCTACCCCCATAACACACCACTCATATAGGGCCTTCAAAAATTGAGATATTAACCTGTAATTTGGTACAGATACGTCTTTTTGATGCACTCTGGTTAAGTTCAAACCAAATCGGACCATATTTCGATATAGCTGCTATATAGACCGATTTTCCGATAAAGGGTGTAATGCCCATAAAATCTTTATTTTATGGGCATTAGTAGTTTAAGGCTTCTAGTCAACTGATCTAAATATGGTTCAGATCGGACTATATTTAGATATAGCTACCATATAGACCGATCTCCCGATAAAGGGTCTTAAGGCCATAAAAGCTTTAGTTATTACCCGATTTCGCTGAAATTTGCAACAGTGGGTAAGTTAAGACATCCCAACATCCGACCTTAATATGGTTCTGATCGGACTATATTTAGATATAGCTGCCATATAGACCGATCTGCCGATAAGGGGACTGAAGCCCATAAAAGCTTTATTTATAACCCGATTTCGCAGAAATTTTAAGCAGTAAGCTTTTCTGAGCCTCACGATATCCGACCTTAATATGGTTTAAATCGGTTTATAATTTCGATATATCTGCCCAAAAGACCAATATTTTGTTCTACAAAATTAAATAGTGACATATATATTAGACCACTCGATGTCCGTGCCGAATTTGGGTGCTTTAGTTATCCAATTTTCTTCGGATTGAGACGAAATGGAGTTTACATATATATCCGAGGTGGTGGGTATGCGGGCCGAACTTAACGCCTGTTTACTTGTTTTATGATGACGCTATGACGCTGAACGCCTGGGTTGGAATCCTGGCGAGACCAACAGAAAAAATTTTCAGTGGTGGTTTTCCCCTCCTAATGTTGGCAACATTTGTGAGGTACTATGCCATGTAAAACTTCTCTCCAAAGAGGTGTCGCACTGCGGCACGCCCTTCGGACTCGGCTATAAAAGGGAGGCCCCTTATCATTGAGCTTAAACTTGAATCGGACTACACTCATTGATATCTGAGAAATTTGCCCCTGTTCCTTCGTATAATGTTCATGGGCAAATTGCAATTTATTTTAGTTTTTTTATAATAACCTGGCTAGCCAAGTGTTCTTTGATACACTACGTTTGAAGCCCTTTTTTGACATGGTCCAAATTTGAAAATAATTTATATTCCAATTTTACTCTCAAATACTTTTCATTAGAATCCCATATTGTCCCGTCTGGTATAAATATCCATTTGGAGCATAATGTTTGAGTGGGGCCACCCACCGGGAGTTAACCCAAAATTTTATGTAAGATTCGTATTCTACTCTCAAATACCTTTCGTTTGAATTCCATGTTGTCTCGAGCAGCCTACACTTTCGTTTTTGGTGGTTTTTGGGGTTGGTCAGTGGCCCTGGGACTTAACTCCCCCATCTTTTTATACAAGTTTCGTATTCTACTTCCAATTACCTTTCATTTGAAACAATATGAGTGTGTTCCAATCGGTTAACATGTCCGTATAGGTGTTTTTTTGGATCGGGTGCCCCTTCAGATTAGTTAACCACATAGTTTTATACCAATTTTGTGTGTTTTACGTTACCATAAGGGGGCATACAAAAGTTCGTTTAAATCGATGTACCTATCTCCAAGAAATGTCGCTTTGCAAATTGTTGTTGAGGGGAGGATACACCCCCCTCGCAGATATCAAAATATAATCCAATCCTGGCGACATTTGTGAGGAACTATGCCACTTAAAAACAAGTAAAAGCGTGCTAAGATTGCCCAAGCCAAATCTTGGAAACCCACCACCATGGATTCTGCTAAAATTTATGCAAAAAAAAAAAATTTTTGCTGAAGAGCATAATTTTATTACATATACCAAACTTCTATCAAACCAGCAAAAATTAAAACTTCTAGCAACCGAACAATGATGATCGAGAGACCGGTTTACATGAGAGCATTATCCGTTTATACTTTACTTTACTTTAATTGGCTATGGCAGAATATTTGTTCCACTAGCCGACCGTAGAATAGCGTTCGAAGCGCTTCCATCTTCTGCGCTCATTCTAAAATCTCTGACACCAAGTTTCGAGGTGTCTCCCACTACTTGATCTTTCCATTGGGCTTTTGGTCTTCCCGGTTTGCGTGTACCACCGTGATTGCCTTCAAAAGACTTTTTTGCTGGAGCTTCTTCATCCATTCTGACAACATGACCTAGCAACTATGCTATCGTCGTCATACAGCTCGTGGTTCATACGACGCCTATATTCTCCGTTAACGCAAACTGGTCCATATATTTTTAGAAGAATCTTTCTCTCAAATACTCCAAGCACTGCCTCATCTGCTTTCACAAATACCCATGCTTCAGAACCTCATAACAGCTCGGGTAGTATCAGTGTCTTGTATAGCGTAATCTTCGTCTGTCAAGAGGTGGCCTTGTTTCTAAACTGTTTACTTAGTTCAAACTAGCATCTGTTTGCCAGTATTATTCTTCGCTTAATCTCAAAACTGTTGTCATTCGTTTCGGTTACGGCGGTGCCGAGGTAGATAAAGTTACTAACTGTCTCAAAATTGTGGTTCCCAACTTTCTCCATTTTCTTTATCTGCTCGGTTGTGCAAGGCATTTTGGGAGTTGAGACCATCCATTTCGTCTTATCTCCTTTTGATGCCAGACTAATTTTCACTGACTCTCTGTCGATTCTTTCAAAGGCTGCAGTTACTACTTCCGGTGACTGACCTGTCGGTCTATGTCGACGGCATAGGCGAGTACCATGTGTTCTCTTGTGATGAGTGTGCCATATCTATTCACATCTGCATCTCGTATAATCTTCTCCAGCAGGATATTAAAGAGATCACACAATAGGCTGTCTCCTTGTCTGAAACCTCGTTTGGTATTGAATGGTTGGGAGAGATTCTTTCCTATTCTTACTGAGGAACGCCTATCAGCAAGTGTCATCCTGCAGAGTCTTATTAATTTTGCAGGGATACCAAACTCAAACATGGCTTGAAATACCTTTCAATGTAAAGGGGTATCGTAGGCGGCTTTGTAGTCAACAAAGAGATGGTGAGTGTTGATTTGTCCTTCTCGTGTGCTTTCCAGGATTTGGCGCAGTGTGAATATCTGGTCCAGCGTGGATTCACCAGGTCTAATTCCGCATTGATAGGTCCCAATTATCTCATTGACTTTAGGTTTTAATCTTTCACACAGTACGCTCGAGAGTATCTTGTATGCGATGGGGAGGAGACTTATTCCTCTGTTGTTGGCACATTCCGTCTTGTCTCCTTTCTTGTGTATGGGACATAGTATGCTGAGGTTCCAATCATCGGTTATGCGTTCTTCTATCCAGATTGCACAGATAAGCTGATGCATACACCTTATCAGCGGGTCGCCTCCGGTCTTAACGAGTACAATGGGTACCCCGTCGGCTCCTGCTGCCCTGTTGTTCTTTAGTCGGGTCACTACTACTAGGACCTCATTCTGACTAGGAGGTTAACATTCTATACCATCATCAGGGATTGGTTCTGCGGTATCCTCTTTGCCGCCAACATCGGACACTAGCAGTTGGGTAAAATGTTCTTTCCATATCCTCAGCATGCTATCTGAGTCAGTTACCAGATTTCCTTCTTTGTCTCTGCAGGGAGATGTGCCTGCACCAAAGCCTTTGGTAGAATATCCGGACTTCATTCTGGCTCCTGTATATCTCAATTTGCACACACTCACGTCTTTCCAATTCCTTTTACTTTCTGCGGAATAGACGTTTCTCTTCTCTCCTTTTTTCCCGATACCTCTCCTTCATCTGGCGCGTTGCTACTGACTGCAGTTTGGCTCTATATGCCGCATGATTGGCTTCAGTATCAGCATCTAAACACTCTTGGTCGGGTTATAGACTGACCTAAAATGTGTTCGGTACAGTTGTTGTAAGTATTAAGAGAACACTACATGCAAAAGGTTAGCCAAATCGTACAAAAATTGCGGCTTGTAAGGGCTCAAGAAGTCAAATCAGTAGATCAGTTTATATGGGAGCTATATCAGATTCGAACAGTACTTAGCACAGATGCTGAGAGTCTTAATAGAACACTAAATGCAAAATTTTAGCCAAATCTTACAAAAATAAGGGCTCAGAAAATTGGTAGATCGGTTTGATTTTTTTTTCGATTTGACTAAAATTTTTGTATTTCATGTATTTTTCTATTAAGACTTCTAACAACTGTGGTAAGAACGGTTGAAATCAGTCTATAACCTGATATAGCTCCCATATAAACCGATCCCTCGATTTCATATCTGGATCCCCTGGAAGCCACAATTTTGCCTGATTTGGCTAAAATTTTGCACGTGGTGTTCAGTTACGACTTCCAACAACTGTGCCCAGTACGGTCCAAATTAGTTTTTTACCAGACGCAGCTCCCATATAAACCAATCTTCCGATTATACTTCTTGAGCCTCTAGAAGGCGCATTTATTATCTGAATTGGCTGCGATTTTGAACATGAGATTTCGTTATGACTCCCAATAACAGTGCCAATTATGGTCCAAATCGTTTCATATCTTGATATAGCTCCTATATAAACTGACCTCTGGATTATACTTCTTTATCTTCTAGAGGGCGCAATTATTATACGATTTGTCTAATGTTAATGTTTTGTTTTGTTTTTTTGCGGGTGGTTTTTTGTTATGACTCCCAGCAACCGTGCCAAGAATGGTCCAAATCGGTTCAACAGCTGATATAGCTCCCACATAAACCAACCTTCAGATTTGACTTCTTGAGCCACTTCTTGAGCCACGATGCCATCAACGTAGGGTGGAGGGTATATAAAATTCGGGTAGGATTCATTATGTCATTCCGTTTGCAACACATCGAAATATCCATTTCCGACCCTATATAGTATATATATTCTTGATCAGCGTAAAAATCTAAGACGATCTAGACATGTCCATCCGTCTGTCCGTCTGTCTGTTGAAATCACGCTACAGACTTTAAAAATAGAGATATTGAGCTGAAATTTTGCACAGATTATTTCTTTGTCCATAAGCAGGTTAAGTTCGAAGATGGGCTATATCGGACTATATCCTGATATAGCCCCCATATAGACCGATCTGCCGATTTAGGGTCTTAGGCCTATAAAAGCCACATTTTTTATTCGATTTTGTTGAAATTTGGGGCAGTGAGTTGTGTTAGGCCCTTCGACATCCTTCGTCAATTTGGCTCAGATCGGTCCAGATTTGGATATAGCTGCCATAAAGACCGATCCTCCGATTTAGGGTCTTAGGCTTATAAAAGCCACATTTATTATTCGATTTTGTTGAAATTTGGGACAGTGAGTTGTCTTAGGCCCTTCGACTTCTTTCGTTAAATTGGCCCAGATCGGTTCAGATTTGGATATAGCTGCCATATAGATCGATCCTCCGATTTATGGTGCAAGGCCCAAAAAACCACATTCATTATCCGATTTTGCTGAAATTTGGGACAGTGAGTTGTGCTAGGCCCTTTGACATATTTCTTCAATTTGGTTCAGATCGGTTCAGGTTTGGATATAGCTGCCATATAGACCGATTTCTTGATTTATGTTTTTGGGCCCATAAAATGTTCATTAATAGTCCGATGTCGCCAAAATTTGGAACAGTGAGTTAAGTTAAGCCCCTTGACGTACTTCTGCAATATCGCACAGATCGGTCCAAATTTGGATACTGCTTCCATATAGAACGATATCTAGGTTTTAGGTCTTGGGGCCATAAAAGACGCATTTATTGTCCGATGTCGCTGAAATTTGAGACAGTGAGTTTGGTTAGGCTTTTCGACGTCCTTCTTAAATTTTGCCCAAATAGGTCCAGATTTGAATATAGCTGCCATATAGACCGATTTCTGGATTTAAGGTTTTGGGGCCATAAAAGAGACATTTGTTGTCCGATTTCGCCGAAATTTGGGACAGTGCTTTGTGTTAGGCTCTTCGACATGTTTATGCATCTTGGCCCAAATCGGTCCAGATTTGGATATAGCTGCCATATAGACCGATATCTCGATTTAAAGTCTTGGCTTTATGGTGCCATTATAATCCGATTTCACTGAAATTTGACACAGTGACTTATGTTCGGCTTTTCGACATCCGTTTAGTATATAGTTCAGATCGGTATGAGGAATATGAGTATAAGGTATGGAATTTACACCGAATTTTGATGAAAGGTGGTTTACATATATACCCGAGGTGGTGGGTATCCAAAGTTCGGCCCGGCCAAATTTAAAGCCTTTTTACTTGTTCTTGTTCTCTTTGATAAGTTTATGAGTTTTTAAAATTTTAAATCTCTTCTCGCGTGGGACACCCTAATGCCCACAAATTGTTGCATTGTATTACATTTGCTTTGAGTTGTTGTTGTGGTTATTGTCATTTGCATTTCAAGGATATATTTCTATTTATGTCATATGCTTTGGTTTGTCTGCTGTATGTGTGTGTGTGTGTGTGTGTGTGTGAATGCTCTTGTAGTTGTTACTTTCATTTTACATAATGAAGAATATTTAAACACAAATCTGTAGTCTTACCACCGCACACACACACACACCAAAGTTTATGTGACAAGGATATTATTTATCTATCTATCCATGGTCCTTTCTCAAACTACTTGTATTCCATACTTTTGTGGCTGATATCTTTGGTTTCATTTTCTCCATTCTCTGCTAAGCCATTTTAATGAATTGAAAAATTAAAATTTTAAATGCTACCAACCCACGAAAGAATGAATGAGGAATTTCATAATTTATTAAAAACGCAGGACATGCTTAGTTCGACGATCTTTGGGTCCTTTGTCTTGGGCTTTTGTAAAACAGCGGCCAACAAGTCCAGCCGCCTGTCGCCATTGGAGCAATGACATCCATTGTGGGTTCGTGTATGCGTGTTTGTGTGAGTGAGGAGTCCTTTGCCCTGGTTTCATTTACAACAGCAGGCTCTGTCCATAATGTCATGCGATATGTTTGAGTCTGATCTGAGGGCAGACTCTTATACAAGGGATTATTTCACCAAATGCTAAAAAGTCATCTCTACTGTTGTAGTTGCAGCCAGTGCCATTGTTCTTAGCATTGTTTGTTAGCTAATAACAACAATCGTTTGAGCTCCTTTTATAATTGTAAGAAAATCCATGGGATTTAAGGAATTATTGCTTTGTGCATGTATGCGGCCTGGATGGGGATAGGAGTGTGAAAGAAGAAAGAAGAGTGAAAATCATAAACAAAAAAATCCGAGGGATGGGTGGATCCCTTTAGAAGTCGTTTTGTCATATTTAGAAGATCTTGTTACAGCAGGCGAGTTTAAAATTTTATCAGCTTTAAACTAAGAATCGAATTACAAAAGGTTTTACAGAAAAAGAAAGAATGGTTTAAAATCGGGCAAGCTGACCTTTTAATACCCTACATCACATTTGGTACGCAGTTTAAAGTGTTTGGAAAGCAGAATTTCGTTTAAAATCCTTGCATATTGCGAGAGCTACAGAGGGAATCGCTGTGCACAATTTTGAGAAGATCGGTTGATAAATGCGTTAGCAAAGATCCTTAAAGAGAAACTAGGGCAACACACATATATATATATGGGAGCTATATCTAGATATGAACCGATTTCTATCAAATGATATAGGGTAGGTGCACGATATAGACAAAGTGGTCAAGCGGATCATGAAAGCCCTAAATGACTCGCTTGTGTCAGCATGCCCTAATGCCAAACCTAGGGGCAAACAGCGACCGCCATGGTGGACCCCAGAGTTAGTTGGTCTAAGGAAGGACTGCAAAATCTTTTCAACTGGGGGAAGCCACAAGAGCACTACATTTTTATCGTATAGTGCTCTTGTGGCTTCCCCCAGTTGAAAAGATTTTGCAGTCCTTCCTTAGACCCACTAGCTCTGGGGTCCACCATGGCGGTCGCTGTTTGCCCCTTGGTTTGGCACTAGGGCATGCTGTCACAAGCGAGCCATTCAGGGCCTTCATGATCCGCTTGACCACTATGTCTATGAGGCTGAGCGGGCGAGCTGAGAAAGGCTCAGAACAAATCCTAGGTGGAATTCTGCTGCTCCGTGGAGAATACATCTGAGGCCTCTAGGCTAAGGATGATTCTGTCCTCGAAACCTATTACCGTGGGGTATATTCAAAAATCAGAGAATATATGGACAATGTCTAGTGAGGAAACACTAGAACTACTCGTTGATACACATTTCCCGGGAAATTCTAAAACGGACAATGTGGCGCCAGAAGAGGTGGTCACTGGTATGCATTCGTCGCAGGCTGTAAGGGAAATTGTGTCTGAACCGAAAATCATTTAAGCGACAAGAAGTTTTGACTTCTTTAAGTCGCTAGACCCTGATGATGTATAACCGGTTGAATTACAAGCTGTGTCTGATAGACTGGTTCCCTGGCTTAGGGAGATATACTCTGCTTGTATCAGAATGTCATATGTGGGATGGAGGGACACGAAGGTAGTTTTCATTCCGAAAGCAGGAAAAGCCTACCACACGAAGACGAAAGATTTTCGTCCTATTACTCTGTCACATTAGTATTCACATTCGCCAGCAGTTATTGGAAAAATTGTGTCTGAGTTCAAAATCCTATGGGCAATAAAAAGTTTCGACTCCTTTAAGTCGCCGAAAGCAGGAAAACCATATTACACGAAGGCGAAAGATTTTCGTCCTATTAGTCAGTCATCCTTAATGCTGAAGACTTGGGAGGTTGGTAGAAACATATCTTAGGGCAAAGATTTCTGGACATCGCCTGTCGCGGCATCAGCATGCATATGGTACAGGCAAATCCACTGAAACAGCCCTTCAGGACCTAGTCTGCTACATAGAGGGTTCTCTCGCTGTCAAGGTATATGCAATGGTAGCATTTCTTGACATTGAAGGCGTTTTCAATAATGTAAAACCGACGTCAATCATGAAGGAGTTGAAGTTTCTAGGCATCAACTCCACCGTGGAAGGAAGAAGTGTAAAAGTGGTCGCTTATGCTGATGACGTGGCAATTGCGGTTAGGGGAAAGTTTCCCAGCACTCTCAAAGATATACTTCAGAAATCTCTACGTGCAACAGCAAAATGGGCTACCGAAAGTTGTCTAGGTATAAATCCATGCAAGACAGAAGTTGGGCTTTTCAGCAGGAGATACAAGTTTCCCACAGTGGAACCTGTCTCTTTGGGAGGAGAGAATCATCCATTTACAGAATGCGCTAAATACCTGAGAGGGCAAGAAAGGCAACTCTTGCCCTATACACCTGCAAGAGAGCCATTAGCAAAAGTTGAGGATTTGGGCCGCGTGTCATGCATTGGATATATACTGCAGTTGTCAGACCTATAATGCTATATGGTGCTGTGGTCTGGTGGACGGCGCTTCAAAAGTCCACCTACTGCTCATTACTTAAGCGGATCCAAAGGATGGCCTGTTTGTGCATCGCAGCCGCACTTAGGAAGACACCATCTGATACACTTAATGGAATGCTACACCTCATGCCTCTGTACATTGTGGCTACCCAAATTGCAGCGACCACTGCCGTGAGATTAAGGGAGTTATCTCACTGGTCATGTGGCAGCTACGGACACGGTGTTTTCTTTGATACAATATTCGATGTTCCAGGCAGTGTGGATTACACCCTACCTGAACAGCTTTTTGATAAAAATTAGTGTACCACTATTCCTGATAGCCATTTAAAGGACTATTCATGATAGAACCGATCCCTGGTAACAGAAGTTACCTAGCATTCATACGGACGGTTCCAAACTAAACGACCAGGTGGGCTTTGGGGTGTACTCTAAAGATCTAGAACTATCGAGAAGGTTACCCTACATCTGCAGTGTGTATCCAGCGGACATCCTTGCTATTAAGGAAGTGGTGGAATGCCAATGGTCATTACGACGATTGGCATAAATGTCTTCTCAGACAGCCAGGCAGCCATTAAACCCCCGGAGAACGCATTTCTGTATTAAAACCGGCCTCGACTGTCGCAGATCTTTCAATGAGATGGCTGGAGAGTTCTACATTCACCTGTTTTTGGCGCCGGGCCGCTGAGATATCCCAGGGAATTGCAAAGCGGACAAGCTTGCGAGACTAGGAACTACCCTACACATTTCAGGGATACTGGAATCTGTGGCTATGCCTCTAGCGACATGTAAGTTAAGTTTTCAGGACCAGACCCGAAGGACAACAAATAATTGATGATCACATAGAGGGGGCTGTAAGCATCCCTAATCTAGACTTGAAGAAATACAAATTTTACCCATGAACATTCCACTAAGGAACAGGGGCAAACTTCTCACATACCAACGAGTGCAGTCCGTTTCAAGTTGAAGCTCAATGATAGATTTGAAGAGGTCTACTGCTTTGCTGTCACTGTCAAGAAAAGACGTCTCAGTCATTGTGTACGTCATGACAGATCACTATATAGTCGGAAATCATGCTGGCAGTCTGAAGGTTGCCAGTAACGACTTCTGCAGAAGCTGTGAGGACATCGAAGAAGAAGACACCTTCAGTGTGTGTGTTCCCTAATGGCAGTCGGAAGGAGTTTTCCTCTAGGTTCTTATTTCTTCGAAAACCTCTCTGATAAGGGGAACACCTCAAGAGTGTTTTGTATACAACCCACCAGACTTTTCCTCACCCACAAGGTAGGTGAAAATTTTCTGCTATTGTAAAAAGAAAATCCTCATTTAATTTATTTAAATTTGTTTCATAATATCAAAAAAGACTGTAAGAGGCGAGTGTCGCAGACACGTTGTCCTTATACATTTGCTCGTGAAAATGATGTGGCTTAAATTGTATTTAAAATAACAAAAAAAAAAACAACACAAAATCCTTATAATTTTTTTTCTTCATGTGGTTATATTAACACGTGTTAAAGTTTAAAAGCCTCTAAGTTTTATTGCGTAAACTCTGACACACCCACAGACTCACACATATACACATTCTCATTCTCTCCTTACTTATTCACATATACACACATACGAGTATTTGCATAAATGCCACACAAACGCTCTTAAACTTGCACGTAACGTAACACAAAATGTATTGCATACTTTTATGGGCTTTTTCTTTATGTCTTACGGTGGAATATTTGCATAATTTTATTCTTCTCATATTTTGTTTGGATTTTATTTATTTTTTTTTTTTTTTGGGTTTTTTTTCACCCACCCGTGACTATGGTCATGCTTTGTTGCCATACTAATCCAAATCCTCATATTTACACCCACATGCAGGGTGAATTTTATGGGAAAATGAAAAAAATGTATGGACAGAAGATGACAGGGTTGTCGTTTATGACAAATCAAATCAGAACGTCTATAGAGCAGAATAACTAAACGTGGTCACCTTCATATCCTATTTGAACCGTATTTGGAAGGGTCCAAAATAACTCACCAATACAACAACACAATTCGAAGGGCCCAATACAACTCAATCACTTTAAAGACAAATCGGGTTTTGGAATGCGCCTTTATGAGCTCATTTTCTTAATCGGGAGATAGGTCTATATGACAGCTATATTCAAATAAGTTTAGATCTAGACCATATTGAGCAATAATGGCAAGAAGTCCAAAATAACTCACTGCTACAAATTTCGTGGAAATCGCATAAAAATTTCGCCCTTAATAGGCTTTATCATCAGGAGATCGGTTGATATGAAAGATAGGTGCAAATATGGTCCGAGTTAAACCTTATTGGATTTGATGTAAATGAGTCTAAGACTGTTCCAAATCTTTTTAAAGGTCTGGTAGACGGATATCGGCTGTTATTGCTGTAGCAATGTGTTGTACAATGAGGCGGAAGCCCATGCCGATGAAGGACTCCATCGGGTCAATCCGGTATGTACAACCGGCTGTCATGGGAACGGATATCGGTAAACCATTTTAGCACAACAGTGAATAATATACAAATAGGTTGACAACAGATGTCTGATATGTTGAACCGATAACCCACCTGAAGCCGTCAAACTGGCAAAAGAATAACAAGGCAGAAGGAGCCGATAGGTTACCATCTGAATTATTAAATACCTGAGGCGTTGGCTGATGGGAAGTTTGTATCACCTTTTTTGTGCAATTTGCCTAAAAGACAGCATACAAGACTATTGGAAGCTAAGCATACTATCCAGTACACAAAAGATTAGACTAAGCAATATTTGGGAACAACAACAAAATAAGGCTTCAAATAGGGTAAGGCTACAAGAAATGGCATTCCATTGCTTTTAGGATGAGCTAAATCTAGATCCTCGAAATTTTAAATGATTCGTTGATCACTGCTATGAGCTTGCCACTGAAATTGATCAACACATCAAGAAATCGAATGAGAAGAAGCTGTTAAGGCTGCTCTAACCTACCTGTCCTAACATCACACAAGTTAGAAACGTAGCCATAGAGACTGTAAAGTGGATTGTATATGCATGTACTGATACCTACCATTGCGGATTGGCAGAATGAGCGGTTACGATTGCGGACGATAGTAACAGTGAGAGCCTTCGGGATAAAAGGAGAGAGCAACAACGTCAACAACGTCAGTGCAGGATCTATTCTCAGACTGAGCGGTTGGTAGTAGACTACATCAACCGCTCAGACTGAGAATAGATCCTGCACTAGACCCTAGCCAGGAGAAATGACACTCGGTGCTGGATAACATTTTAGGATATTAAGATGGTTGGATGGAGATTAATAGCGGAAAAATGATTTAGGGTTATAGGATGAATAGTGAAGACGGAAAAGGAATGCACTGTACGAAGACTTCTATCTTCGTATGCAAGCAAATACAGCTTTTGCAACGAGAAGGTCTTTATTTCGGATAGCGCTGCAAGGATCGTGGTGTCAAGAAGCATCGACCAATAAGATATTTGTATGCTCAGTGATGGTAAAGCTACGCTAAAGGCTCTGATACATACGCAGGAAACATAGAGCTGGTCGTTTTGACTCGTAGATACTAGATTTTAAATTGCCGCCTTAGGATTGGATCAAACTGTAGTTGTGAAAGAAAACGAAATTTTTGGCCGTAGTTCTCATTTCGAAATTGTAGTGGAAAAAGAATACGAAGGAAAAAACAGGAGTTGTGAGCCGCCTACTCCTTTATAAGGATGTTCAGAGGGAAGTGTAGGTTAGTATGATACTAAAACTAATTTTTTCAGAAAAAAATATGTTATAAAATTACCTTTCCCAGAGGAAAAGGATGCAAAAACCAACTTTTCTCAAGGACAGTAGATCCTACAACAGCCTTTCAACAATGAAAATTGCGTTTAGCTAGGGGAAAGGTGTTGTGCGCTTCTATTCCTGAAGAAAGATCATCGGTAGGAAGTGGGGGGTTAGTCTGATATTAAAACCACCTTTCTCCAGGAGAAATGTAGTCTAATATTAAAACTACCTTTCAATAAGGAAAGGAAGCCCGATATTAAAACTACCTTTCACCAGGGAAAAGGTTACTAAAACTACCTTACCCCAAGAGAAAATTCAACAAAACTATCTTCCCATACGGCAAAAGGTAATACAACTATCTTTCCTCATGAGAAAGGATACTAAAACTATATATCCCTAGGACAAAAGGTACTAAAATCGTACTACAACTTCTTTTACTAAGCAAAAAGGGTACTAAAACTACCTTTGCTACGGGGAAAGGGTACTAAAATCAACTTTCCCTTGAGAAAAAGGTACTAAAACTAACTTTCCTCAGGAGAAACGGTACTACAACTACCTTTACAGCGAAGACATGGAGCTTAAACTATATTTCCCTTACGAAAGGTTATTCAACCTACCTTTCCTCAGAGGATAGGGTACTAAAACTACTTATCCCTAAGGAAAGGGTACTAAAACTTATTTTCCTTAAGAAAACGATACTAAAACTACTTTTCCCTAAGGATAGGGTTCCAGAACAGCCTTTCCCTCACAGAAAGGGTACTAAAACTACTTTCCCTAAGGGAAAAAACTACCTGCCCTGGGGAAAGGGTAGTAAAAATACATTTTCCAGGGGTACTAAAATTCATTTCCCTAAGGAAAAGGGTACTAAAAACTACCTTTTCCTAAGGAAAAGTGTGCAAAACAAGCATCCCTAGGGGAACTAGTACTAAAACTACCTTTTCCTAAGGTTAAGGGTACTCAAACTAACTTTCCCTAGGGGAAAGGGTACTAAAACTAACTTTTCTTAACAGAAAAGGTACTAAAACCACCTTTCTTTATGGGAAGGGGTACTACAAGTACCTTTCCCTGGAGAAAGGGTACTAAAACTACCTTTCATTAGGGGAAAATGTACTAAAACTACATATGCCTTAGGGTAAGGGTACTAAAAATACCTTTACCTAGGGGAAACGGTAGAAACTACCTTTCCCTAGGGGAAAGGGTACTTAAATTACTTTCCCTAGGGGAAATGGCACTAAAACTACCTTTCCCTACGTGAAAGGATACCAAAACTACCTTTCCCTAGGGGAAAGGGTACTAAAACTACCTTTCCCTTGGGGAGAGGGTACTAAAACTACATTCCGCTAGGGGAAAGGGTACTAAAACTACCTTTTCCTAGGGGAAGAAGTACTAAAACTACCTTTTCCTAGCGAAATAGGTACTAAAACTACCTTACCCTAAGGAAAAGGGTACTAAAATTATCTTTCCCTTAGGGGAAAGGGTACTAAAACTTTCTTTCCCTAGGGAAAAGGGTACTTAAACTACCTTTCCCTAAGTGAAAGGGTACTTAAACTACCTTTTAGTAACACCGCAGCGCAGAGGTTTGACGCTGAACGCCTGGGTTCGAATCCTGACGGACACATCAAAAAAAATCTGCGTTGGTTATCCTCTTCTAACGCTGACGACATTTGTGAGGTACTTTTCCATGCAAAAACTCCGTCCCAAAGAGTTGTCGCTCTTAGGCACGCAGTTCGGGCTCGGCTATAAAAAGGAAGCCCCTTATCATTGAGCTTAAACTTGAATCGAACAGTACTCAGTGAAACGTGAGAAGTTTGCCCCTGTTTCTTAATGGGATGTTTATGGGCAAATTTGCATTTGCATATGGTCAAAGCCAGTGCTGACATGTGGGGTCCTGATATGGCGGAGTTTCAGAAAGTGTAAAGAATGGCCCCCATCGGAATCAAGGAAGCGTTAAGCTCCAAACCGCAGGCAGGTTTGGAAGCAGTGCTGGATATGCAAATTCTTGAGGTCTATATTCGAAACTGTGTTGTCTAGGTTGCGATCTGATCTGAGAGAACTTGGGTTTTGTGTGTTAAGAGAGTTGCATTCTGGATGCTATGGAGCGGTGTGCAGACTAAGGAATATCTGAGAACATTCGGGAAAGAAACTTCGGGATTCGCTGTCAAGAGTGGGAGGAGTGTGAATCGAGTCTGTTTGTTTGAGGAGAGTGAGACCTTGGTGAAGACCGCTTCACCAATGGCTCTCTCTCATCGTTGTGTCGATGAGACTGCCGGACGGGTCTACAGTCTTTCAAACAAGGGTCTGTGCCATAACGATAGCTGTGAGAGAAATTCTGGTAAGGAATTCACCGTTTTCCAAACTCAGATTTTATGTGGACAGTATAGCGGCCCTCAAGGATTAGGGTTCGAAACAGTAAGGTCGAAGTGCGTGGAGTAATGTTTGGAATATCTGAATATACTCTACTTTGACTGAAATTTCGTATGAAGTGTCTTGTTATGACTTCCAATAACTGTGGTAAGTATGGCGCAAATCGGTACATAACCTGATATAGCTGCCATATAAACCGATCTGAGATCTTAACTTCTTGAGCCTCTAGAGGGCGCAATTCCCATCCCATTTGGCTGAAATTTTGTACAACGGCTTCTCTCATGACCTTCAACATACGTGGCTTATATGGTCTGATTTGATCAATTGCTTGATACAGCTCCCATATAAACCAATCTCCCGATTTTGCTTCTTAAGCCCCTACAAGGCGCAATTCTTATCCGAATGAACTGAAATATTACACAATTACTTCTACAATATTCTGCATTCATTTATGGTCCAAATCGGACTATAACTTGATATAACTCCAATAGCATAACAGTACTTATTCAATATTCTATGTTTGTCTAAAAAGAGATACCGCGCATAGAACTCGACAAATGCGATCAATGGTGGAGGGTATATAAGATTCGGGCCGGCCGAACTTAGCACGCTCTTACTTGTTTTCTGATGTTCTCGCCAGCATACAAACCCAGGCGTTCAGCGTTATAGGCGGACAACCTATCCTTTGCGCTCCGGTGGCCACCAATATAGTCGGCCTATATTTGGATATAGCTGTAATAAAGGGTGATTTTTTTGAGGTTAGGATTTTCATGCATTAGTATTTGACAGATCACGTGGGATTTCAGACATGGTGTCAAAGAGAAAGATGCTCAGTATGCTTTGACATTTCATCATGAATAGACTTACTAACGAGCAACGCTTGCAAATCATTGAATTTTATTACCAAAATCAGTGTTCGGTTCGAAATGTGTTTCGCGCTTTAGTCCGATTTATGGTCTACATGCGTACAGTGCGTACAGAAGAGAATATTGCGTCTGTTTCTGAGAGTGTTGCTGAAGACCGTGAAATGTCGATTCGTCGCCGTTCGCAGCAATTGGGTTTGTGTTATTCGACCACATGGAAGATTTTACGCAAAGATCTAGGTGTAAAACCGTATAAAATACAGCTCGTGCAAGAACTGAAGCCGAACGATCTGCCACAACGTCGAATTTTCAGTGAATGGGCCCTAGAAAAGTTGGCAGAAAATCCGCTTTTTTATCGACAAATTTTGTTCAGCGATGAGGCTCATTTCTGGTTGAATGGCTACGTAAATAAGCAAAATTGCCGCATTTGGAGTGAAGAGCAACCAGAAGCCGTTCAAGAACTGCCCATGCATCCCGAAAAATGCACTGTTTGGTGTGGTTTGTACGCTGGTGGAATCATTGGACCGTATTTTTTCAAAGATGCTGTTGGACGCAACGTTACGGTGAATGGCGATCGCTATCGTTCGATGCTAACAAACTTTTTGTTGCCAAAAATGGAAGAACTGAACTCGGTTGACATGTGGTTTCAACAAGATGGCGCTACATGCCACACAGCTCGCGATTCTATGGCCATTTTGAGGGAAAACTTCGGAGAACAATTCATCTCAAGAAATGGACCGGTAAGTTGGCCACCAAGATCATGCGATTTGACGCCTTTAGACTATTTTTTGTGGGGCTACGTCAAGTCTAAAGTCTACAGAAATAAGCCAGCAACTATTCCAGCTTTGGAAGACAACATTTCCGAAGAAATTCGGGCTATTCCGGCCGAAATGCTCGAAAAAAATGCCCAAAATTGGACTTTCCGAATGGACCACCTAAGACGCAGCCGCGGTCAACATTTAAATGAAATTATCTTCAAAAAGTAAATGTCATGGACCAATCTAACGTTTCAAATAAAGAACCGATGAGATTTTGCAAATTTTATGCGTTTTTTTTTAAAAAAAAGTTATCAAGCTCTTAACAAATCACTCTTTATATACCGTTCTTGCGATTTAATGTCTTGCGCTTACAACAGGCTTATTTACTATCCTATTTCGTTCAATTTTGGTACTATAAGTTGTATTAGAACCTACACATCCTGAATATTCTAAATTATGTTCTTGAACAGTAAATTGTGTTTGGCACTTAGACGTCCCCGCTGGTCTCGTCCCCTTGTCGAGATCGGACCAAATTTCGATATAGCTACTAACGCTTCATAAATGGTATATTTTTCACTGGACCTGTCTTTGCGTTAGAAAGCAAAAGGAATCAAGACTATTAGGGTTACAGATCAATATTTCAAGGTGTTGCACATGGAATGAGTAAACGAGTACATCACCCATCCTGTGGAGGTATAGATATACTCGTAATTGAATAAATATCTTTTTTCACTTCATATGGCAACACTGTACAAGGAGATATACCATTTATATTTTGCAAATACACTCACAAATAATTATGTATTGTATTAGGCTTAGGCCTTGCCAGTCGATGTTTGTAGAGTTGGTGTGTATATTGGTATGTAATTGCTTTAGTCGGGAATATGAGAAGCCTGCCAAACGCTTATAAAGGCGGAGTAGTTTTTGATCTCTGGTTAACATTTCTCGTTGAACTACAACTGCTTGCAATGTACGAATTTTGTTCTTCTGTCTTTGCTGTGATGGTGATGGCGGTGGCAGTACTACTACAACAACAACTACGACATCAAGTAGTGTTGGTATCTCATGTTTACATGTTTTATGGCTTTTGCCCCCAGTTTCAAGCGCTTTCGTTGTCCAACGGCCTACTTGTTTATGGGCTCTCTGTTGTTGTTTTTTTCGTTCTCATTTTTTTTTTACATACAAATGTATGTACATGAGCATTTTATACATCATAGCAATTTGCAGTCAGTCCTTGTGGCTATGCGTTTATCTCTACTCCACCCCTCTCCCAACAAAATAGCTATCGTTGGTGCTTGGTTTTGTTGTTAAGTGCGTTGCTGAAGAGCCAGCCAGTCATTCCTTGGCATTGGAGAGGGGACAGTGGTTTTTGGAGAAAAAATAAGGATTTGTTACTGTTTAAAATATTTTATGCCTCTCGTAGGAGTTCTTCTCATAAGAAATCAAGAACAAATTCCGACTCTAAGGATCTTCGGAAGTCAAATTCGGATATATGGGAGCTATATCCAAGTCAGAACCCATGTGTGCTACATGCCACCCCCAACAATATTCTTCAGTGGCAAGTATTGGTTCGAAAAATCACGCGAAGAGCTATACTTGTTCAGATGTTATAGTGATTTCGATAGACAGACGGACAGACATTGCTAGAACAGTTAAGAAGTAAAAACCAATCAGAAACAAGTAAAAAGGCTTTAATTTCGACCGGGCCGAACTTTGGATACCCACCGGTGAAAAATGCACCAATAGCAGCTATCGAAATATGGCCTGATTTGGACCAAATTCGGCACGGACATTAAGCGGTCCAATAAATACGAGGACACTGTTCAATTTTGGTTCAATATTAGTCTTTTTGGCTGTTATATCAAAATAAAGACCGATCTAAACCATATACGACACGGATCTCGAAAAGCCTAACACAACTCACTGTCCCAAATTTCGGCGAAATCGGACAATAAATGCGTTTTTTATGGGCCCAAGACTATAAATCTTAAGATATCGGTCGATATGACAGCTATATTCAAATCTGTGCCGATTTGGGCCAAATTGAAAAAGGATATCGAAGGCCCAAACACAGCTCCCAAATTTCGGCGACATCGGGCAATAAATGCGCCTTTTATGGGCCCAAAACCTTAAATCGAGAGATAGGTCTATATGGCTGCTATATCCAAATCTAGACCGATCTAGGCCAGATTGAAGAAAGATGTCGAAGAGCATGACACAACTCATTGTCCCAAATTTCGGCGAAATTGGGAAATAAATGCGCCTTTTATGGGTGCAAGACCTTAAATCAAGAGATCGGTCTTTATGGCAGATATATCCTAATCTGGACCGATCTGAGCCAAACTGATGAAGGTTGTCGGAGGGCCTAACATAACTTTCTGTCCCAAATTTCCGCAAAATCTGATAATAAATGTGGCTTTTATGGGTCTAGGACCATAAATCGGCGGATCGGTCTATATCAAGATATAGTCCGATATAGACCGTCTTCGAACTTTACCTGTTTATAGACAAAAAGAAGAATCTGTGCAAAGTTTCAGCTCAATATCTCTATTTCAACAGACAGAGGGACGAACATGGCTAGATCGTCTTAGATTTTTACGATGATCAAGTATACTTTATAGGGTAGGAAATGGATATTTCGATGTTTTGCATACGGAATGACAAGATAAATATACCCCGTCCTTCGGTGGCGTCATTTTTGGGCCCATGACTATAAATCGAGAGATCGGTCTATATGACAGCTATGTCCAAATTTGGACCGATCTAAACCAAATTCAAACAAGTAAAAGCGTGATAAGTTCAGCCGGGCCGAATCTTGTGAACACACCACTAATGATTCTGCTAAAATATGGGAACTTTATCTGGTTATAGACCGATTTTGACTTGGCATAGTTGTTGGAATTCATAAAAGAACACTACATGCAAAATTGCGGCCAAATCGGACTAAAATTGCGGCTTGCAAGGGCTTAAGAAGTCAAATCAGGAGATCGATATATATAGGAGCTACAACAGGCAATATACAAGTCGCAGGCACTCTGTGAAAATATTGGCCAGGTGGGGTGCCAGATAGTCTGCCTCTTTCGGCAATAACTCCGAAAATATTCCATCAAGTCTGGTTGACTTAAAAGGAACTTCAAACCATGAAAGTCACCCGAACCTGATGCAATTATTCCGGCGTTAATACAGCAACAGGCAGACTATCTGGCGCACCAACTGGCCAATATTTTCACAGCGTACCTGGGGGCTGAATATACGCAGAAAGCCTGGCAGGAGGTAAGGGTGTTATTGGGTATAAATACTACCCATGCATCAGGCCCGACAAGGCAAGTAATGCGACACCAAAGGCCTACAGACCTATAAGCCTCACGTTTTTTCTACTCAAAACCGTGGAACGTATTGTGGACACCATGATAAGGAGTAGGACATTCAGCGAACTGCTCAAATACAAACACCAAGCCTATGTCAAGCGAAGGTCGGTGGAGACTGCTCTGCACGAGGTTGTGCATAAAAGAGAAGAATCCTTCGATGCCAAAACGTACACACTGGCGGTATGCATTGACATCGAGTGGACTTTTAACCATGTGCGGACCGAAACACTGATCCAATCCTTATACCACTACCGGGTGGAACCGGTCCTTAGAGAATGGATAAACCATATGCTAAGGAACAGGTGGATAAGTTGTGAGTCCCATGACATAAATATATGGGACAAAGTGGCACAGGGCACGCCACAGGGGGCATTTTATCCCCACTCCTATGGGTGACCACCATAAATGACCTATTACGGATGATGACATGGGAGGGATTTGAGATACGTCCGCTACACCGACGATGTAATAATACTTCTAAGGGCTAAGGATCCGAACCTGCTTTGCAGAAGAGCCGAAAGCTATACAGAAGGCCCGAAAGGGTCTTGCATATGGCATACGACTGGGCTAGACCCAGAGGTCTCAATGTTTACCCAGAGAATACTGAAATATGCCTGTTCACGAGGAAGACGACGACAGGCCAATTTAACGCACAACGTTACCTCAATAAGACGATTTCGATATCTGCCAATGTCAAATACTTAGGTGTGACTTTGGACAGGAAACAGAATTGGAATTGGTCACATTCAGGAGCGTACTGAGAAGGCTCACAGATGTTGCACACTATGTAGATGGACCGTAGGCTCGAAATGGGGCCTGAATCCGGGGATAGTCCACTGGCTCAACAGAAGCGTGATAAGATCAATACTTACTTACGCCTCAGTAGTTTGGTGGACTGCTATGGAGAAAAATTGCAACATAAGGACCATACAACAGGTTCAGAGAACAGTTTGTCTTGGCATAGGCGGAGCAATGAGGAGGACCACACCCACTAGAGCACTGGAGACTATTCTAGATATCCGACCCATTGACATACAGATTAAGTGTGAGGCAGCCACTGCGGCTATGAGACTTAAGGCGATGAGAGAATGGATTGAGGATGGGAGCAGCTCATACCATCGCGGTATAATCGAGGCGACAATAGGAAACCTGGAAGAAAGGGAAGAGGTTTCCTATCGGATACCTGAGATGAACCTTGAAGTCGAGTGCGAGGCACTGCTGCCATCCTCATAGTCTTGGATTGACGGAACCCTTGTATTGCCATCTGGAAGATCATGTTACACGGACGGATCAAAGCTTGAGGACAGAGTGAGCCTGGGGGTCTACATTGAGAACCCAGGGACTGAGATCAGTTTTAGACTGCCTGACCATAATACGTCCTGTAGGCGGAGATCCGGGCGATCACGGAATGCGTGAGATGATGTGATGCTAACACGAGGACGTCGAGTGTGAACATCTTTAGGGACAACAAACTTGCCATAAGGGGAATAACAACCAGGACGGTAAGATCACCAACAGTCTTGCAGTGTAAGAAGGAGATTAACCCCTTCTCTGAGAATGGCACGATCCGCATCGTTTGGGTGCCGGGCCATAACAGAGTAAGGGAGAATGAAAGGGCAGACGATTTGGCGGTGAAGGCCAGAGGACTGCCGTCAATAAACTTGGTTAACCCGAAGCCTGTCGGGTCAACGCAGTTCGAGTTAAGGAAGTGGGCAACTAATGCACATGCATCTCTGTGGAATAGCGAAACGGTCGGTAGAACGGCGAAAATCCTATGGGGGGACCCAGATCGAGGCTATTACTGAAAGGAAGTAAGAAGAAGGTCAGCATAGTTAATGGTATCAAGACGGGACACATAGCACTTATGCCAAATCGGTGCGGTAAGTGATAGCATTTGTAGTGCATGTGAGGAAGATTATCAGACGTTGGAGCGTTTCCTATGTCATTGCCCGGCTTTCGCTGCCAAGAGACTTCGGTACTTAGGTGGGGACACTATACCAGACAAGAAAACAATTTAGGATTTTGTAAGGGGCACAAGAGTCTTAGATTTTCTTTTTCAAGATTACTTTTCTTTTTTGTATTAATAGCGCACAGCAAGCCGATTAGTGGCTTAGTTATATGAACATCGAAGCATGAACACCGTATTTGGCAGAGTTGTTGGAGGTCGTAAAAAACACTACGTGCTCAATTTCAGATAAATTGGACAAAATTGTGGCTTGTAAGCGCTCAAGAACTCAAATCGGGAGATTAGTATATATGAGAGCTATATCAGATTATAGACCGATTCAAATCGTGATTGACACAGTTATTGGAAGTCATAACAGAACACTACGTGCAACATTTTAGCTAAATAGAGACAAAAATTGCGGCTTCCAGGGGCAGGGGCTGTATGGAATCTAAATCAGGTTATAGACCGATTTGGACCGTGCTTGGCACAGTTCTTGCAAGTCATAAAGGAACACCACGCCCATCATTTTAGCCAAATCGGACACAAGTTGCGGCTTGTTAGGGCTCAAGAAGTCAAATCTGGAAATCGGTTTATTTGGGAGCTATATCAGGTTATGCACCGATTCGAACCGTACTTGGCACTGTTATTTGCAGTCATAACAAAACACCACGTGCAAATTTTCAGCCAAATCGGGAAAAAATTGCGACTTCCAGGGGCTAAAGATGTCAAATCGGGGGATCGGTTTATATGGGAGCTATATGGGGTTATAGACCGATCTGGACCGTATACAGCACTGTTGACAGTACTTATCACAGAACACTTTGTGCAAATGTCAGCCAAATCGAACAAAAATTGCGGTTTCCAGGGGCTCAAGAAGTCAAATCGGGAGATCGGTTTATATGGAAGCTATATCTAAATCTGAACGGGTATTGCCCATTTGCAATGCCCAACGAATTACATCAATATTTTGTAACCGTGCAAAATTTCCAGGGGCTAGCTTTACGCGTTCGACCGCTATAGTGATTTCGACAGACGGACAGACATGGCAAGATCGACTCAGAACGTCGAGATGATCAAGGGTATATATAATACTTAATGCGGTCTTAGATGAATATTTCGGGGTGTAACAAACAGAATGACTGGATTAGTATATCCCCATCCTATGGTGGTGGGTATAAAAAGATGTTGAAGGGCCTAACACAACTCACGGTCCTATATTTCGGCGAAATCGGACAATAAAAGCGATTTTATGGCTCAAAGACCTTATTCGAGAGATCGATCTATATGGCAGCTATATCCAAATTTAGACCGATCTGGGCCAACTTAAAGAAAGATGTCGAAGGGCCTAATAAAACTCACTGTCCCAAATTTCGGCGACATCGGACACTTAATGCGCCTTTTATGGGTCCAAGGCCTTATACCGAGAGATCGGTCTATATGGCAGCTATATCCATATCTTGACTGATCTGTGCTAAAATTAAGGAGGATGTAAATGGAAATGGATATTTGACGAAATGATAATGACAAAATGAATATACCCCCATCCTTCGGTGGTGAGTATAAAATATGCACTTCAGGGTAACATTCTGATATTCTGAGTTGTTGCAAATGGGTTGGGAAGTTTAATTAACCCAGCATTCTATGACCTGTGGCAAAGTCCAATTTTGAGATCACTTAAAGATGTCCATGTTATCTGTTTGGCTGCTAGAATCTGTGTGGCATATGATAGTTCCCTTTTTTTGATACAGTCGATCTCGTGAAATTGAATGTAGAATGAGCTAATCCTTAATCTAAGCCAAGTTTTATACCCATAGTTAAATGTTTTTGGAATAGCCTTTTTATGAAAAAATTGTCCCATTTGACTTGTTGAGCTATTTTTCTAAAGTTTCCTATTCATAACAGTGAATAGGAATCTTTAGAAAGTTTGGGCCGGTCACATGACATGTCAAATTTTATTGCTTTTGCCCATACTTTCCTCCAATTGACCTTTATGACCACTGTCTGCACGTCCAGCCTTCCACTTTAGCATGGGCTGAGCTATGATAGTTTTCTATTTAAATAACTTTTCATTGCGCTTTGACCTAATAGTTTGATGTATGCATGAGTATGAGTGAAACATTGTATTAAGATGTATAACGATAACAGGATGTGTGTGTGTGTGTGTGATGATGGTTGAAGTCATATGTGATGACTGTATGAGTGTTGCTCTCTTCTTATGCCATATTTTTTCTGGTGTTTCTTCTGGGTTTTTGTTCACATGATACAGAGTGTCCATAATTGTTTTTTTGTGTATGTGTGTGTGTGTATGTTTGTGTAAATGAGTATGTTTGTGTTTTATTGGATATTTATATTCTTTTTATTTTAATGTTTAACATCCTTACTCAAAACCTACATACATGCATACATACATGGGTTATAAAGCCAAACGCTTGTCCAGGATCAGGCCATAAAAGTTGTTAAAGAAGAAAATTAAAGACGAAAAAAAAACGTTGAGGCAGAATATAAAATGGCAATTCCAAGCATTGGCAATGGCCACCATTGAGATGGTGAGTTTCTTTAACGCCTATCCTATTTCAAGTATGCTAGCATAGGATGTTCCCTTGCAAGCTGTCTGATTTATGTACCACGTTGCCGCTCCTTTTGTAGGATGGTCTGCTGATAATTTGGGGGAGCAGGTCATCATGTCTCCAGATAATCAATTTTATTAACTCAAAATGTAATAAAATGAAAATTCAGCAGACATGTTAGATACCAATTACCATGGATCAACTGAGTTATGACTTGTTACAATGGTTCATCTGATGTTATATGAAAATTTTTATGGGCGGCAAATTAAAAGAAGGAAATTAAAATCGAACTGATTTTAATATGAAAGCAAATTGTAGGTGGACTAGCTGTTAGTGAGCGCTGGGCTATGGGTTTTCATTGCCATGCCACCACCACAGGTGGGTTATATTGGGTTGCCCAAAAAGTAATTGCGGATTTTTCATATAGTCGGCGTTGACAAATTTTTTCACAGCTTGTGACTCTGTAATTGCATTCTTTCTTCTGTCAGTTATCAGCTGTTACTTTTAGCTTGCTTTAGAAAAAAAGTGTAAAAAAAGTATATTTGATTAAAGTTCATTGTAAGTTTTATTAAAAATGCATTTACTTTCTTTTAAAAAATCCGCAATTACTTTTTGGGCAACCCATTATATAGCTAGGATGATCCAAAAAACCGGTTTTTTCTAAAACCAATTTTCGAACTATTCGAAAAATTAGCTTTTTTAAAAAAACCGGTTTAGGTTATGAACATACACCTAAGCCAGTAATCGGCTCTTTGTACTCTCCAAAAAGTAACTTCGAAAAAGAAAATTTTAAGTTAAAAATTCAGTGCTAGATATAAAATCCTCAATTGTTTTCATACCACTCCCCTAAGTTGGCTTAGCCGCGAAAGCCGGCTAAAAATTTCGCCAAAATCGTTCCAGATTTAGATAAAGCTTCCATACATATATTTTCTCCAATAAGGAGTTTTAAGCCTACAGCAGCTACAATTTTGGCCCAATCTTTACAAAATTTTCATTTGGCGTCCAAATAGGTGTGCAAAATTTCATTAAACTTGGTTCAAATTTAGATATAGATCCCATATATAACTTTCTTCCGATGTGGTATTTTAAGGCTGTAGGGCACAATTTTAGTCCGATCTTAGCGAGACTTAGCACGAGATGTTATATTTGGCATCCCAATACGTGTGCAAAAATTTATAAAATTCGGTTTAGATTTGGATATAGCTCCTATCATCGACGTAGCCAGGATTTCATTTCGGTAGGGTGAGGTGGGCCACTGTGATTTGAAATCAAACAAGTAAAAGCGTGCTAAGTTCGGTCGGGCCGAATCTTATATACCCTCCACCATGGAACGCATTTGTCGAGTTCTTTTCTCGGCATATCTTCTTAGGCAAAAAATGATGTAAGATAAGATTTGCTCTGCCATTATAGCGATATCAAGATATGATCCGGTTAAGACCACAATTAAATTATATTTTGGAGACCTGTGCAAAATGTCAGCCAATTCGAAAAAGAATTGCGCCCTTTGGAGGCTCAAGAAGTAAAATAGAGAGATCGATTTATATGGGAGCTGTATCGGGCTATAGACCGATTCAGGCCATAATAAACACGTCAGGCAAATCGGAAAATAATTGCGACCTCTAGAGGCTCAAGAAATCCAGATCCCAGATCGGTTTATATGGCAGCTATATCAGGTTATGGACCGATTTGAAACATACTTAGCACAGTTGTTGGATATCATAACAAAGCACGTCGTTCAAAATTTCATTCCAATCGGATAAGAATTGCGCTCTCTAGAGGCTCAAGAAGTCAAGACCCAAGATCGGTTTATATGGCAGCTATATCAGGTTATGGACCGATTTGAACCATACTTAGCACAGTTGTTGGATATCATAACAAAGCACGTCGTTCAAAATTTCATTTCAATCGGATAAGAATTGCGCTCTCTAGAGGCTCAAGAAGTCAAGACCCAAGATCGGTTTATATGGCAGCTATATCAGGTTATGGACTAATTTGAACCATACTTGGCACCGTTGTTGGATATCATAACAAAAGACGTGATGCAAAATTTCATTCTATTCGGATAAGAATTGCGCACTCTAGAGGCTCAAGAAGTCAAGACCCAAGATCGGTTTATATGGCAGCTATACCAGGTTATAAACCGATTTGAACCATACTTGGCACAGTTGTTGGATATCATAAAAAAAGACGTCGTTCAAAATTTCATTCCAATCGGATAAGAATTACGCTCTCTAGAGGCTCAAGAAGTCAAGACCCAAGATCGGTTTAAATGACAGCTATACTAGGTTATGGACTGATTTGAACCATACTTAGCACAGTTGTTAGAAGTGATACTAAAACACTATGTGCAAAATTTCAGTCCAATCGGATGAGAATTGCGCCCTCTAGATGCTCAAGAAGTCAAGACCCAAGATCGGTTTATATGACAGCTATATCAAAACATGGACCGATATGGCCCATTTACAATACCAACCGACCTACACTAATAAGAAGTATTTCTACTAAATTTCAAGCGGCTAGCTTTACTCCTTCGGAAGTTAGCGTGCTTTCGACAGACAGACGGACGGACATGGCTAGATCGACATAAAATGTCGATTGTCTGTTGGGGTCTCAGACGAATATTTCGAGTAGTTACAAACAGAATGACGAAATTAGTATACCCCCCATCCTATGATGGAGGGTATAAAAATTCTCAAAATCATTTCAAAAATTTAAAATTTTTTTATGGCAAATTTTAGTCACTAAAGGCAGTAGATGTTTGATGCACTGGCTATACTCAGATTGATGCACTGGTTGTACTCAGAGGTGGTGCGGCCGGTTCTGACATATGGATGCTATGTCTGGTGGCTCGTTACTGAGTACGCGTCGTATGTGCGCGAGATGGATAGGGGGAATAGGGTGGCTTTGAGATTTATAAGTGGACTATGAGGGCTTTGAGTACATCTGCGAGCGGTTGACCTTTACGTCAGGGAATCGGCGGAGTGGACACTGTTAAAGCTTTCGCAGCTTGGTCAACTTCGGTGTCTGCTGACCACACACACACACAGGTATACACGACGGGGCTATTTCTCACCTGCGGACTGACTACAGGACAAGGAGGGATATTTTGGAGAACAGATTACAAATGATAATACCTACCTTGCAGGAGAGACAGAAAGGGCGGATCAGGCTTGGGGATTTCAATATATTTACAGATGGATCGATTGAATGTCTCTTATCGGATGAAGGATGATTGCAGTATCTTCCAGGCAGAGGCCTTTGCGATATCCAGTGCAGCGGATCTAGTGTTTTCAAGGAACATGGTCCGGTCAGATATTTGCAGAAATAGCGATAGTCAGACAGCGCTTAAGACTCTTATGAATGCGTGCATGGGATCTAGAGCGCTGTATCAATATCAACTCTCTGTCTTTCTGGAGCAACTTCATAAGCACCACAGGGTTACCCTGTATTGGGTTCCTGGTCACAAGGATGTGACAGGTAACGAGAAGCCGGATTTGCTCTTTTCTACACCCGATTGATATGTCACTTTATCTAGAGGTTCTCTCTTGTAGCGCTAAACATTCCGATCTAGATTATGCAGATCCACCTTAAGGCTTCTGTACCGGTCAATTACTTTGTATGTGGTCCACCAGGTTTCTTTGTCAGCATCCCAAGTGCTGCAGGCACGTTACTTAGGGATCTTGTTTCTACTTTTGACCTTACCGCAAATTGCTGTAACATGTGGGGAGAATGTGTAAGAGCTGTCAAATGTGACACTAAGTATTTTGGGACACTTGATGATCAGATTCGCTACTCCATCGACCATCACTTTCAGCTCCCTACGCACATCATGCGGGTAATATTGAACAATCTGGCTGTAAATTTGGTGACAGATATCATGAAATCCCTTGCAGCGAAATAAGAGGCAAGTAACCTATCGTAGATGTCATCAATGGGTGGGAGACCTAGAGCCTATCTAGGACTCCTGTCGAAACCTATCTGGGGTCTAGAGTGCGCAATTCCTATCTGATTTGGCTGAAATATTGCAATCAGTGACTGCTCCAATTATTCTACCCAGATCGAAGCGGGAAAGTCTATTAAGGTATAACTCTGGGGACTGTAGCCAGAAAGTCCGTTCTGTTCTTGAATGGGCCTAATCGGACCATATTTGGATATTTAACCCATAAAAGCCACATTTATTACCAGATTTTGCTAAAATTTGAAACAGCGAGTTGCTGTGAGCTTCCCAACATCGGATCCAAATATGATTCAGATCGGGCTATATTTGGATAAAGCAGCCATTTCGATCGATCTGTCGATTTAGGGTCTGAAACCCTGAAACCCATCCGAACCGAGTATGGTCCCTGCTCGGGCGCCACTCTTACGACAGGTTCTTCCTCGTGGGCTTAGGTTAAGCACGCGGGACAGATTCCGTCACAGAAATTTATATTTGTGTGGCCGGAGTAAAAAAAGACGCAGTTTTGTTATGATTACGAGCTGTCAACAGTTTTATTGAGTCTCCCAACATTCGAACTGAATATGGTCGAGATCCGACCATATTTGAATATAGCTGTCATAATACCAGTTGTGGCGATCTGTTGTCTTAAGTTCATAAAAGCCTCATTTATTATGCGATTTCGCTGAAATTTAGAACAATACGTCACATTAGACCTCTTGATATCTGAAATGAGTATGGTCCCTGCTCGGGCGCCACAGTTTTCCTCTTGGGTTTGAGTTAATGTAACAGGATAGAGTCCGTCACAAAAATTTATATTTGCATGACCGGAATAGGGAAAGACTGCTCATTCAAAGTTAGGAGCTAATATTAGAAACTTATTGCTAAGATACTAGTGCCTGCGAATCGTGCCCAAAGGTAAAAAGATGGACGTGAATTGGTGCGCCACTACGTCTAAGCGTTCCCAGGACAACAAGACACAGGGGTCAATGCGTTCTGGTACGGCACTGCACCGTCGGCTCTGCGGGTGGAGTTTGGAGACAACAAGACCCTATACGGCATTGCGTCCTAGGACAGGTCAAGTTGATTATAGCAAAATTGGGGTTTAGATTCAAGATTTTCTTTACCATGGGCTGGCCAATTTTGACTTTATATTGTTTAATGAACTTGATGTAGTAAACAGAAACACTTTACTTCAAGTCTATATCAAAACAAGTAAGAACAAAACTACATGCAAAATTTCAGCCAAGTCGGACAAAAATTGCGGCTTGCAAGGGCTCAAAAAGTCAAATCGGAAGATCGGTTTATATGGGAGCTATATCGGGTTATAGACCGAATTCGGACTGTACTTGGCACAGTTATTGGAAATCCAAACCAGAACACTACATGCAAAATTTCATCCAAATCGGACAAAAATTGCGGCTTGTTAAGGCTCAAGAAGTAGAAACGGAAGATCGGCGTATATGGGAGCTATATCAGGTTATAGATCGATTTGAATCGTACATGGCACAGTTATTGCAAGTCATAACAGAAAACAATGTGCAAAATTTCAGCCAAATCGGATACAAATTGGAGCTTGTAGGGACCAAGAAGCCAAATCGGGTGATCGGTTTATATGGGAGCTACGAACTTGCCAAAGTTGTTGAATGACAGAACACTGCAAGCAAAATTTCAGCGGACAAAAATTGGGGTTTATATTGGAGCTATATCTAAATCTGAACCGAAATAGCCAATTTACAATCCCCAACGACCTACATCAATATTAAGTATCGGTGCACTAGTTCAAGCTGCTAGCTTTACGTGTTCGACCGCTATCGTGTTTTCGACAGACGGACGGGCATGACTAGAGAACGTCTAAACTTTTTGATGTCTTACTCGAATTTTTCGAGGTGTTACAAACGGAATGACTAGATTAGTATACCTCCGTGGGGTCTCAGATGAATAGTTCGAAGTGTTACAAACGGAATGACAAGACTAGTATACCTCCCTTCTATGGTGGTGGATATAAAAAGACTTTTTTAGGCCATCGTACCGATTAGGTTAGCATATCCGCCTAACACGCTGAAGGACTGGTTTCGAATCCTGGCGAGAACATTTGAAAATATTTCAGTGGTGGTTATCCCCTCCTAATACTGGTGACATTTGAGAGATACTAGCCATGCATAGAAGCTATTTAAAAACTTCTCCCCAAAGAGGTGTCGCACTGCGGCACGCCATTCGGACTCGGCTATAACAAAGAGGCCATCAATGGGGAAATTTGCATTTTTACATTACATTACAAGACATTTCAACATTTTGGTCTCGTATTACCCGGATTAGCTTACATTTCATCTTGGAGGGCTTTTAGAGGTTGGACAGCCCCTAGAGACTTGGACGAAGTTTGGGTATCTGATTCGTTATCTACTCACAAGACTTTCATTTGAGTTCTATTGGGTTGCCCAAAAAGTAATTGCGGATTTTTTAAAAGAAAATAAATGCATTTTTTATAAAACTTAGAATGAACTTTAATCAAATATACTTTTTTTACACTTTTTTTCTAAAGCAAGCTAAAAGTAACAACTGATAACTGACAGAAGAAGGAATGCAATTACAGAGTCACAAGCTGTGAAAAAATTTGTCAACGCCGACTATATGAAAAATCCGCAATTACTTTTTGGGCAACCCAATATATTGCCCAAATGTATCACGTATCACACCCATATTCTTCTTATTCTGTCACATATTAATTTGGGGGGGGGGTTTCTTGGTGGAGCATTCCTCCAGTTACCTGAGACCCAATTTCTATATGCGATTCATGCTTATCTTCAAACTAGCTTTCATTTGATACTCATATGGTCCCAATTCACAAGGAGGCCATCGTAGCGTAGAGGTTGTTATGTCCGCTTATGACGCTGAACTTGACCATCAGAAAAATTTGTCAGCTGTGGTTTTCCCCTTTTAATGGTGGCAACATTTGTGAGGTACTATGCCATGTAAAACTTCTTTCCAAAGAGGTATCTTACTGTGCCACGCCGTTCGGACTCCGCTATAAAAAGGAGGTCCCTTATTATTGAACATAAAATTGAATCGGACTGCTCTCATTGATATGTGAGAAGTTTGCCCTTGATCCTTTGTGGAATGTTTAGGGGAAAAATTTGCATTTGCTTATGGTCCCGATGGATCAACATGCCCGTTTTGGGGGGTTTTAGGGTAGGGCGTTCCCCCTCAGCATTACCCCACGGTTGGATATCTGATATGCATTCTTGGCTAAATAAGAGGCAATAAACAACAATTCGCTTAACTCGGTTCATCCATTGACTCATGTACCGTATTTTAAACTACTTGAGTAAGGGGAAGGGTACTCCCCTCATCAGATATTGGGACATTATATGGCCTATCATTTCTTCCAGACTGTCCTACACAAACTGTGATAGATTTGAAAGTTGAGCCTCTGTTATTTAAGATATTAATATTTATATTATAGTGATAGGAGGCCAATATGAGGTCCAGCTTAACTTATTGTCTATTTTCTTTCCACCCACGGACAGACAATCCCCCATCCTATTCTGGTGAGTGCGCGTGTATAAAACTTATGTTAACTTAATTTTCATTCCTCCCTCATTTTTCCGAATCCTTTTAATCCCAACGAAGGCATTTGTCCGTGCAATAAATTGTATCTCGCTCGAAAAAACAGTCTTAACATTCGCTTACAGACAACCAAGTACTTGTTCGTGTTGTCCCGTTTTAAAGGCGGCCAACATATTCATATTTAACATCAATTTAAGTATTCCACACTTGTATGTACTCTGAAACTAATTTGCATAAGTTAACCATTTAGCAAGAGTGCGAAAAGAATAAAAAAAGGACAAGGCATATAACATAATATACAAATAAAGAGGAACGACACTAAAGATGATGAAGAAAAAAAATGGTCAGCGAGTAATAAAAAGACGATTTTAAGTTAGAACAGTGTCCATAAAAGTAAAACAGAGGGATTATAAACTACAACCAGCTGATTGGATTGGATTAAGGGCTTTCAGCAACATTGTAGTTGATGGCCTAAATCTTTTAGACAGGGTGAGCTACATGTTACAAAACCTTTCACAGGATATTTGGATCACTGAGCAACAATGAGTTAAATGTAGACTAGTAAGGAAGGGCAAAAGTCGGGCGGTGCCGACTGTGTAATACCCTACACCTACCCTAAAAGTAAAATGTGGGACCTATAACCAATTCTGAATCAATTTGGGTGGACCTCAGCGTGCAATTATGTTCACACTGTAAAAACTACGGTTGACAAATGACAACATTATGGCAAATTACCCAAAATCTGAGCTATATCTAATTCTGAACCGATTCCGAGCAAACTTCTCAGATAATGTGGTAGTCGCCGAGCAAAGCGTTATGCAAAATTTTAGCAAGATTGGTTAATAAATGCACTTGCAGTGGCTCTTAATGTGAAAATCTGGCGATATACATATATGACAGCTATATCTAAATCTGAGCCGATCTCTATGAAATTCACCAGCAATATTGAGAGTCATAAGAAAATCCCTCCTGCCAAACTTCGAGTGAATCGGTTAACAAAAGACCATTTTATTGCAATATTACTGGAAATCGGACGAACATTTATATGAGAGCTATATCTAAATCTGAACCGATTTCGAGCAAATTCCTCAGATACTGTGGCAGTAGTCGAGGAAAGCGTTATGAAAAATTTTGGCAAAATTGGTCAATAAATGCGCTTGCAGTGGCTCCTAAAGTGAAAATCGGGCGATATATATATGAGAGCTATATCTAAATCTGAACCGATTTCCATGAAAATCACCAGTAGTATTGAGAGTCAAGAAAAAATTCCTCCTGCAAAATTACGACAGAATCGGTTAACAAATGAGCACTTTTTTGCAATATTTCTCAAAATCGGACCAACATTTATATGAGAGCTATATCTAAATCTGAACCGATTTCGAGAAAATTCCTCAGATACTGCGCCAGTAGTCGAGGAAAGGGTTTTGCAAAATTTTGGCAGGATGGATCAATAAATGCGCTTGCTGTGACTCTAGAAGTTAAAATCGGGCGATATATATATATATGAGAGCTATATCCAAATCTGAACCGATTTCCATGAAATTTACCAGTAATATTAAGAGTCGAGAGAAAATCTCTCCTGCCGAATTTCGAGAAAATTGGTTAACAAAAGACCATTTTATTGAAATAATACTGCAAATCGGACGAACATATATATAGGAGCTATATCTAAATCTGAACCGATTTTGACCAAACTCTACGTATGTTATGGTAGTCATCGAGGAAATCGTTGTGCAATATTTTGTCAAGATTGGTCAATAAAAGTGCTTGCAGTGGCCCTAGGAGTGAAAATCGGGCGATATATATATATGAGAGCTATATCTAAATCTGAACCGATTTCCATGAAATTCACCACTAATGTCGAGAGGCGTAAAAAAATCCTTCCTGCCAAATTTCGAGAGAATCGGTTAACAAAAGACCATTTTATTGAAATAATACTGCAAATCGGACGAACATATATATGGGAGCTATATCTAAATCTGAACCGATTTTGACCAAACTCTACGTATATTGTGGTAGTCATCGAGGAAATCGTTGTGCAATATTTTGGCAAGATTGGTCAATAAAAGTGCTTGCAGTGGCTCTAGGAGTGAAAATCGGGCGATATATATATATGAGAGCTATATCTAAATCTGAACCGATTTCCATGAAATTCACCACTAATGTCGAGAGGCGTAAAAAAATCCTTCCTGCCAAATTTCGAGAGAATCGGTTAACAAAAGACCATTTTATTGAAATAATACTGCAAATCGGACGAACATATATATGGGAGCTATATCTAAATCTGAACCGATTTTGACCAAACTCTACGTATATTGTGGTAGTCATCGAGGAAATCGTTGTGCAATATTTTGGCAAGATTGGTCAATAAAAGTGCTTGCAGTGGCCCTAGGAGTGAAAATCGGGCGATATATATATATGAGAGCTATATCTAAATCTGAACCGATTTCCATGAAATTCACCACTAATGTCGAGAGGCGTAAAAAAATCCCTCCTGCCAAATTTCGAGAGAATCGGTTAAGAAATGGCGATTTTATTGCATTATTACTGAAAATCGGACGAACATTTATATATGGGAGCTATATCCAGATCTGGACCGATTTTCTTCAATTTCAATAGGCTTCGTCTCTAGGCCGAAAAACACGCCTGTACCAAATTTGAAGACGATCGTATGAAAACTGCGACCTGTACTTTGTACACAAATTAACATGGACAGACGGACAGACAGACGAACGGACAGACAGACGGACATAGCTAAATCGAATCAGAAAATGATTCTGAGTCTATCGGTATACTTATCAATGGGTCTATCTCTCTTCCTTTTGGGTGTTACAAACAAATGCACTAAGTTATAATACCCTGTACCACAGTAGTGGTGTAGGGTATAAAAATTTATAAAGTTATAGGAGGATGAATTGATGGGCGGACGGACGGACGGACGGACATGGCTAGATCGTCTTAGATTTTTTCAAGAGTATACACAAACATTCTTTATAGAGTCAGGAATGAAGACTTCGATATGTGACCAACGGAATGACAATATGAATATGGGGGATATATGTCCTTACTTGGTGGAGTATAAAAACTTTAATAACTTAAATATTAGTTTTAGGTTAGGTTAGGTTGAAAAGAGGGTGCAGATATTAATCCGCCCCATGCCACTATGGACATACACCTAAGCCTGTAATCGGCTTGTTGTGCGCTCTTAATACTAATAAAGTAACCTTGAAAAAGGAAATCTAAGTTAGGAATTCCGTGCTATTTACAAAATCCTTAATTGTTTTCAATACCACTCCCCTAAGTTGGTTCATGTCCGGTATTATGTCTCCAACTAAGTACCGGTATCTGTAGGACGCGAAAGCCGGCCAATGACAAAGGAAATGCTCCAACGTATCATCATATTCCCCGCATGCCCTACACATGATATCACTTGCCTCACCGATTTTACATAAGTGAGCTCGTAGTCCTATGTGTCCCCCTTTGATACCAATAGCGATAGTGACCTCCTTCTTGCTTACTTTCAGTAATAGCGTCAACCTCTCACGATCTGGATCCCCCCATAGGATTTTCGCCGTCCTACCGACCGTTTCACTGTTCCACAATGTTGCATGTCGTCGCCCACTTTCTTAACTCGAACTGCGTCGACCCGATAGGCTTCGGGTTAACCAAGTTTATTGACGGCAGTCTTCTGGCCTTCTCCATACTCGGTTATGACCCGGCACCCAAACGATGCGGATTTTCCCATCCTCAGAGAAGGCGTTAATCTCTTTCTTATATTGCAAGACTGTTCGTGACCTTACCGTCCTGGTTGTTGTTGCCCTTATGGCAATTTTACTGTCGGTAAAGATGTTCACACTCGACGTCCACACCACTTCACGCATTCCGTGATCGCCCGGATCTCCGCCTGCAGTACCGTTTTATGGTCAGGCAGTCTAAAACAGATCTCAGATCTCCTGGATTCTCAATGTAAACCCCCCAGGCCCACTCTGTCCTCTAGCTTTGACGCCATTCGTGTAACATGATCTCCCAAATGGCAACACTAAGGTTCCGTCAGTCCAAGACTGTGCCGATGGCAGCAGTGCCTCGCACTCGACTTCAAGGTTAATCTCAGGTATCCGATCGGAAACCTCTTCCCTTCTTGCCAGGTTTCCTAACGTCGCCTCGATTATACCGCCATGGTATGAGCTGCTCCCATCCTCAATCCATTCTCCCCTCGCCTTAAGCCTCATAGCCGCAGTGGCTGCCTCATACTTAATCTGTATGTCAATGAGTCGGATATTTAGAATAGTCTCCAGTGCCCTAGTGGGCGTGATCATCCTCATCGCTCCGCCTATGCCTAGACAACATTTTCTCTGAACCTGTTGTATGGTCCTTATGTTTCACGTTTTCTCCATAGCAGTCCGCCAAACTACTGAGGCGTAAGTAAGTTTTGGTCAAATCACGCTCCTGTAGAGCCAGTAGACTATCCTCGGATTCAGGACCCATTTAGAGCCTACGGCCCGTCTTCATAGTGCCCAACATTTGTGAGCCTTCTCAGTACGCTCCTGAATGTGACCAATTCCAATTCAGTTTCCTGTCCAAAATCACACCTAAGTATTTGATCTTGTCAGACATCGAAATCGTCTTATTGAGGAAACGTGGTGCGTCAAATTGGCCCACCTTCGTCTTCCTCTTAAACAGGCACATTTCAGTCTTCTCTGGGTTAACATTGAGACCTCTGGGTCTAGCCACAGTCATATGCCATATGCAGGACCCTTTCGGCCCTTCTGCAAAGCACGCTATAGGAGGGCACTTTATCACCACTCCTATGGGTGACCACTACAAATGACCTATTACGGATGATGACTGAGGAGGACTTGAACACTTTAGCTACGCAGACGATGTTATAATACTTCTAAGGGGTAAGGATCCGACCTTACCCCTTAGAAGTATTATAACATCGTCTGCATAGCAGACGGGTTCAAATCCCTCCTCAGTCAGCATCCGTAATAGGTCATTTATGATGGTCACCCATAAGAGTGGCGATAAAATGGCCCCTCTGGCGTTCCCTGTGCCACTTTCTCCCTTATATTTATGCCATGGAACGCACAATTTATCCACCTGTTCCTTAGCATATGGTTTATACAGTCTCTAAGGACCGAGTCCAACCGATACTGGTCAAAGGATTGGATCAGTGTGTCGGTCCGCACAATGTGTGTCCTCGATGTCAATGCATATCGCCAGTGTGTACGTTTTGGCATCGAAGGATTTTTCTATTTTATGCACAACCTCGTGCATAGTCATGTTTTTTGTATTTGAGCAGTTCGCTGGATGTCCTGCTCTATATCATGGTGTCCGCAATACGTTCCATGGTTTTGAGTAGAAAGGACGTAAGGCTTATGGGTCTGTAGGCCTTTGGTGTCGCATAACTTGCCTTGCCTGGCTTGGGTATAAACACCACCCTTGCCTCCTGCCAGGCTTTCGGAGTATATGAAAGTCCTAGGCACGCAGTGAAAATTTTGGCCAGACGAGGCGCCAGATAGTCTGCCTCCTTATGTAGTATCGCCGGAAATATTCCATCAGGACCGGGTGACTTAAATGGTTTGAAGATCCTTAAGGATTCCTTAACCATAAATTCCGTTATTATAAACCTTCGATCAATGTCATTATTCCAAGTTTCCGGTGTCTCCGTGAGTCCCTTCGTATCGTGTGGAAAATGGGTTTTCATCAAAAGACTCAACATGTCCTCCGTTGTCTCTGAGTTCACTCCCATGTCGTCTACCAAAGTTTCAGTTTGGACATGGGTTTTTGGAAGAAACTTTTTTATCTCAGCGGCCTCAAATATTAGTTTTATTAAAGCAAGATTTCTGCATTTTTATCATTCTTTAAAGCTTTTTCTCTTCTTTTGTTCAATTTAAGTTGTTTTCTACAAAAATCTGACCCTTATCCTTTAATCCGGACACACTTGCTATCTACACATTTGCAAAGTCCTTCAATGAATACCAACGACATGATAAACTCTGTACAAATTCAAGCAAGCCAAGGGTATGGCAAAATGTTATGCAAAACTCAAGATATGACTTTTATTACATAAACTGAAATGTATTGCACAAAAGTCCAGATAGGAGGAGTAGTAAAACGATAACCAAAGGATAATGCATAACAAAGTAAGATAAAATACGAAAACATTATGGCATTTTTATGTAATTTATAACCGAAAAAAATTTTAAATATTAAAGAAAGATGATGAGATAAAATTCTGCCAGACGGAGATTGAGTCGATAGTGGGTGTTCTAGACCGGAATAAAATGCTAGATTGCAGTATTATCAATAAAAACTTGAGAGATTGTGTGTTTAGAAGGCTTGAGTCCATAGTCGACGTACTAGACAGGACGTTGAAAAAAATGCTAGATTGCAGTAATATCAATGTAAACTTGAGAGATTGTGTGTTAAGAAGGCAAGTGACAAGCATAGCGCATAATAGTGTAGGATGGACAAATACTCTTTGAGAACATGCGCTAAATTTCATAGCTCTAGGTGGTTCGAGTGCCTCTTGGCACAACCCTAAATTTGGCCACCTCAGCATTTCCAAAAATTATTCATGCTGCCAAATCTTCATTTGTGGTTCGACTTCCAAAGTTCCGGAGCTATATATACTTCAAAATACATTAGTTTTCATAAATTGGAAAAATCCCTAGAGTTCTCAATACACAAAGTTCAGATATAGCTGCTATATAGACCGATCTCCCGATAAAGGGTCTAACGCGCATAAAAGCTTTATTTTTAAGCCAATTTCGCTGAAATTTTAAACATTGAGTAGCTTTAGGATTCCTAACATCCAACCCAAATATGACTCAAATCGGATTATGTTTAAATATTGCTACCATATAGACCGATCTGGCGATAAAGGGTCTGAAGCCCATAAAAGCTACATTTATTACCCGATTTGGAATTGGACACAGTGACCCAAATTAAGCCTCCCGTCATCCAACCATCATATGGACCAAATCAGATTATATTTAGATATAGCTTTCATATAGACCGATCTTCCAATTAAGGGTCTTAGTCCCATAAAAAGCGTATTTGTTACCCCATTTCGCTGAAACTGTGACTTGTATAAGGTTTCTCGGGACCTCAATCAAATATGATCCAGACCAGATCGGCGCTGGGTACTTAGACCCAGCGCAGGTAGTATTTTGTTATGATATCCAACAACTATGCCAAGTATGGTTGAAATCGGTCCATAACCTGATATAGCTGCCATATAAACCGATCTTGGGTCTTGACTTCTTGAGCCTCTAGAGATCGCAATTATTATCCGATTTGCCGGAAATTTTGTACGGCGTATTCTCTCATGACCATCAACATACGTGTTTATTATGGTCTGAATCAGTCTATAGCCCGATACAGCTCACATATTAATCGATCTCTCTATTTTACTTCTTTAGCCCCAAAGGGCGCAATTCTTATTCGAATTGGCTGACATTTTACACAGGTCTCCAACATATAATTTAATTGTGATCCAGACAGGACCATATATTGATATCGCTCTAATAGCAGAGCAAATCTTTTCCTATATCCTTTTTTGCCTAAGAAGAGATGCCGGGAAAAGAACTCGACAAATGCGATCCATGGTGGAGGGTATATAAGATTCGGCCCGGCCGAACTTGTTTATTCTCATTTCAAAACTCTTCGCATGAGTATAAGGGCACAACAACATCGTAATTTCGCTTGTAACACTTCGAATTATTGTGCAAATTGATTTGCCATTTTCACAGACGGTTACATAAAATTCGGCCTGACTAAACTGCTTGGCTTGTATTCTACTCTCCCAATTTCTCAGTCTGCCCGGCCTTCCTTACACCTGCTCTTCGAAATTTTCCATTTTCTTCTGTCTATTTTCCAAGTACAAAAAACAATCTCACATATGATTTTTCTTTTTCAATGGCATAGCCAAAGTATCCTACAAATTATTACACTTTGGCTTTACACATGCCTACAACCCCTTATGCATTGAAGATTATATGATTTATATTTATATGGATTTGCATATTTTCGTTTACTCCCCTTTTTCATTTTTTTACATTTTATTGAGAGATTCTTTCGTTTTTGTATGCCTGCTTTGTAGACCAGACACAGGCGGAAATTGTTGTCTGCAAATGCAAATTACTTTGAGCGATGTACTTGTTAGGCTCTGCAATCAGTCTCTGTTGAGTGCCATAAATCTAAAAGTTATTATAGATTGAATTGCTTAAGTTAAGGCAATAGGAGAAGAAAACAAAAATTCAATTTATTCATATGTCAATCCCCGCACAATAGGCAAACATGTTGTGTCTCTTACAAATGACAGCCTAAAAGTATGCACCAGCTATGGATATTATACATCTGCCATAATTTATGAGACAGTATTTACATAGATACTACCAAGGGAAGAGAATTGGTGACAAATCATAGTTGTCCCCCATTTTGTGAGAAAAACAAAGAACATTCAAAACTTCTTTTCATATTTTGGGATTATAGTTGAATTTTTTGAGAAAAAAAAACAACAATTGAATCAACTGCCAACATATATATATGGGTAATTTTTCTCTTTTTTTCAATAACAAACAAAATTTATTTGTAATAAACTTGAATAGATGTAAGAGTTGCATATGAATTTTGAAGTTTAAACAAAGTAGCCTACTTTTAGGGGTTATATAATAAAATATCAAAAGAAAATAATTTATGGGCTCTTACTTAGTTTTGAAAGGGTTAGAAAAATAGGATTACACTTGAGTTTAATTTATTGTTTAAAATATTGTCAATATTTGTTTATTTCTCTTTCGAGACTAGCTCAATTATCAGAGATTTTCTTTGTAAATGAAAAAGGAAAGTTAGAGATAGCAACACACATCAACCACTATGGGACGCGTTTCGTCTTTGGTTAGAAGGTAGACCACAGAAAGGAACAGCCAAAAAAAACAATGCCAGAGACAATATGGCAAGGAAGTGGTGCACCTGAGGTCTCCACAGGACTGGAATCTGCAAGGCAATGCTAAGGAAATGCAACGATGACTTATAAATAGATTACAACAAATTCCGAATTTGTATATTGTAATACATTTTCACCATTGCATACGCTATGTGGTCTTTCTCTTTAAGTCATTCGGATGACAAAAATGTAGACCTGGGTCTTGGCAAGACTTGAGTGACTTAGAGAGGTGGGAAACCAAGCAACGGTTCTGATTGGAATGTCCGCACTCTTTATAGAGAGGGGGCAGTATATGCACTGGCGGATGTATTGGAGAAATACAGGGCATACATTATCGGCTCGGGAAGTACTCCATAATAACACCGAGAGGTGGCGTTCTATATTACAGATGTCATGAAACAAGCCATGAATTTGGCTGTGGATTTGGGGTTAGTCGGTGACTGAAACACCTTGCCCCCAGCTTTATTCTGGTGGATGAGTGGCTAGCCACAATCCGCATAAAGGCCAACTTTTTCAACATCAGCATTATTTGCGTCCATACCTCGACGCAAGACAAGTACGAGCAGACCAAGAATATTTTCTACTAGCTCCTGGAAAGAGAATATGACATCTGTACTGCCTATGATATTAAAATCGTTCTGGGAGATTTTAATGCGAAAATAGGAAAGAAAAATATCTTCGGTCCAACAGTCGGAAAATTTGGACTAAACAAAGAAACTTCCGAAAATGCATTACGGCTAATAGACCTTAAAATCAAATGAAAAATGCCTCCTTTATGAGCTCAATACTCCATATCGAGAGATCGGTCCATATGGCAGCTATATCCAAATATGGTCCGATCTGGACCACATTTGACAGGAATGTGTAGGGGTCAACCAGAACACTTTGTGCCAAATTTCATCGAATTCGGGATCTTTTATGGCCTCAATACCATATATCGGGAGATCCGGCAGTCGGTCTTAGGACAACTATATCCAAATATAGTCCGATCTTAACCACATTTCGCAGAAATGGATAGGGGTCTACCAGAACTCAAATCGTATGAGAAACTACCAATTTATTGTCTCAAGACTTTAAGTCTGAAGATCGGTCTATATAGCGGCTATAAATAACTAAAATCCGATTTTATGAGATCAGAAGATCAGGTTTATATACAAAGAATATGAAATCATCAAAACTAGTTTGGAAAATATTTTACGTCCAAGATATCGGCAGAATTATAAATACCCTAAAAAGGTATGTATAGGGTATTTACCCAATACATACCCAAGCGTTGGGTATTTACCCGGTAGAAACCCTTCTCTGCCCATGGGACAATTGTTCTGACATAGCTAATTAGAGTTTTTCGTCCGATACGACAAAAATTTTGCAGATAGTGTTCCGTTAGGAATTCCAATAACTATGCCAAGTACGGTCCAAATCGGTCTATTGTATATCCTGATATAGCACCCATATAAACCGATCTCCTGATTTGACTTCTTAAGCCCCAGGAAGCCGCAATTTTTATCCGAATTGGCTGAAATTTTGCACATAGTGTGTCAAGCACGTTCGAAATCGGACGGATGCTATCACTTGCCACACCGATTTTACATAATTGAGCTCGTAGTCCTATGTATCCCGTCATGACCTCCTTCTTGCTTCCTTTCAGTAATAGTCCCGTATTCTCACGATCTGGATCCCACCACAGCATTTTCGCCGTCCTACCGACCGTTTCGCTGTTCCACAATGTTGCATGCGCAATCGTCGCCCACTCCCTTAACTCGGACAGCGTTGAACCGAAAGGCTTCGGTTTATTGGCGGCAGTCCTCTGGCCTTATATGCCAAATCGTATGCCCCTTCATTTCCCCTTATTCCGTTATGGCCCGGCACCCAAACGATGCGGATTTTCCCATCCTCAGAGAAGGCGTTAATCTCCTTCTTACACTGCAAGACTGTTCGTGACCTTACCGTCCTGGATGTTATTACCCTTATGGCAAATTTACTGTCCGTACAGATGTTCACACTCAACGTCCTCGCGTTAGCACCACACCACTTCACGCATTCCGTGATCGCCCGGATCTCCGTCTGCAGAACCGTATTATGGTCAGGCAGTCTAAAACAGATCTCTATCCCTGGGTTCTCAATGTATACCCCCAGGCCCACCATGTCCTCTAGCTTTGATCCATCCGTGTAACATGATCTCCCAAATGGCAATACTAAGGTTCCGTTTAGAAACCTCTTGCCTTCCATCCAGGTTTCCTATCGTCGCCTCGATTATACCGTGATGGTATCAGCCGCTCCCATCCTCAATCCATTTTCCCATCGCCTTAAGTCTCATAGCCACAGTGGCTGCCTCACACTTAATTTGTATGTCAATGGGTCGGATATCTGGAATAGTCTCCAATGCCCTACTGGGGGTGGTTCTCATCGTTCCGCCTATGCCAAGACAACATGTTCTCCGAACCTTTTGTATGGTCCTTATGTTGAACTTTTTCTCCATAGCAGTCCACCAAACTATAAGGCGTAAGTAAGTATTGGTCTAATCACGCTCCTGTAGAGCCAGTGGTCTATCCTCGGATTCAAGCGCCATTTCGAGCTAACGGCCCGTCTCATAGTGCCCAACATCTGTGAGCCTTCTCAGTACGCTTCTGAATGTGACCAATTCCAATTCAGTTTCCTCTCCAAGATCACACCTAAGTATTTAATCTTGTCAGATATCGAAATCGTCTCATTGAGAAAACGTGGTGCGTTAAATTGGCCCACCTTCGTCTTCCTCGTGAACAGGCATATTTCAGTCTTCTCTGGGTTAACATTGAGACCTCTGAGTCTAGTCCAGTCATATGCCATATGCGAGACCCTTTCGGCAATTCTACACAGTACGCCATAGGAGGGCACTTTATCACCACTCCTATGGGTGACCACCATAAATGACCTATTACGGATGAGAACTGAGGAGGACTTGAACCCCTTAGCTACGCAGACGATGTTATAATACTTCTAAGGGATAAGGATCCGACCTTACCCCTTAGAAGAATTATTACATCGTCTGCGTACCAGACGGGTTCAAATCCCTCCTCAGTCAGCATCCGTAATAGGTCATTTATGGTGGTCACCCATAGGAGTGGCGATAAATTGCCCCCTCTGGCGTTCCCTGTGCCACTTTCTCCCCTATTTATGCCATGGGACACACAATTTATCCACCTATTCTTTAGCATATGGTTTATCCAGTCTCTAAGGACCGGGTCTACCCGGTACTGGTCTAAGGATTGGATCAGTGTGTCGCTCCGCACATTGTTAAAAGCCCCCTCGATGTCAATGCATACCGCCAGTGTGTACGTTTTGGCATCGAAGGATTCTTCTATTTTATGCACAACCTCGTGCAGAGCAGTCTCCACCGACCCTCGCTTGACATACACAAACTCTTTGTATTTGAGCAATTCACTGGATGTCCTGCTCTTTATCATGGTGTCCAGAATACGTACCATGGTTTTAAGTAGAAAGGACGTAAGGCTTATGGGTCTGTAGGCCTTTGGTGTCGCATAACTTGCCTTGCCTGGCTTGGGTATAAAGACCACCCTTGCCTCCTGCCAGGCATTCGAAGTATATGAAAGTCCTAGGCACGCTGTGAAAATTTTGGCGAGACGAGGCGCCAGATAGTCTACCTCTTTCTGCAGTAACGCCGGAAATATTCCATCAGGTCCGGGTGACTTAAATGGTTTGAAGTTCCTCAAGGATTCCTTCACCATAAAATCCGTTATTATAAACCTTCGATCAACGCCATTATTCCAAGAATCGGGTGTCACCGCGAGTCCCTTCGTATCCTTTGGAAAATGAGTTCTCTTGAAAAGCCTCAACACGTCCTCCGTTTTCTCTGCTCTCAATCCCATGTCGTTTACTATCGTCATAATTCCAAGAATCCGGTGTCTAAGTAAGTCCCTTCGTATCCTGTGGAAAATGGGTTCTCATGAAAAGCCTCAACGTGTCCTCCGTTTTCTCTGCTTTCACTCCCATGTCGTCTACTAAAGATTCAGTTTGGACATAGGATTTTGAGAGAAACTTTTTTATCTTGGAGGCATCATTAACGCTATCGAGCTGTTAGCAGAAAAGCTTCCAGTAGGCACTTTTTGCCGCTCTGGTGCCTAAGGTGGTGGATATCCCAAGATCATTCCAGCCAAAATTAATACCTTTTTACTTGTTTGTCATAGAAAGGTATACATAAGAGTGCCCCTATTTATGACTTGTGAAAACCAAAAGGCAAATCCGACAAATTCACATTACAACCTGTGAAAAGAATCCAATAAGAAAGTATGCCAACTTCCATACAAATGTTTCATGCATATCTCTATCAATGTTTACAACTCAATACAAATATCAATTTCTGGCAAATGTCTATCACATTGGTAAGCAATTGACATATTGGCTACTCCGCAGCATACAACTCAACATTTGCAAATATTGCAACAGCTTATGAAACTGAATTCATGTTTAGACTATACATTAATATGCGTTTTTCCATAAAAATATATCCAGGCAATATATATTATATTATTTTCTACATTACAACATTCAGGAAGAATTTAAAAAAAACTAAATCATTTGCCTCACCTTAGATTGAGTTGAAGTGCATTGTAGCTGTCAATCTGAAAAAGAAAAATGTTTTGCCAATTATTTTTTGAACAAAAACATATGAATTGTTTATATCGACCACTGAGTGGCTTCAAGTTGCATTATCTGAATAAAATGAAACGTTTATGTATAGAGAAATTTAAAGAATCGAATTGAAATATTCAAACAGAGCAGACGTGTTTCCTTGACACAAATAATAAATAAAAAAATATTAAAACTAAAAATTGAATTTTCTTTGAAATAAAAATTTGAATTTGTGGATTTTGAATTTTGGAAATGAATTTGGACCAACTAGGCATGGACGTTTGCGATCCTGCCGAGAATATACCCCCTGATAAAAACAGCCATAAAAGCAATTGTAAGTCAGCCATTGGAAAACTTTTGCATGAAGCCTGCTTTAGTGGACATGGACATGGATATGGCTCGCAAAATTCTGGATGTTTGGATCAAGACATTACTCCTTCGACGTCTGCATCATCATCCTCTAAATGCAATAAAGGAATGTCTGCTAATTTGGTAATGAATGTTGAAAAATTGCCTTCAATTGACATTAAAAAATTGACAAAAACAAACTCAACGCAAGTCAATACATCAAGACCTTTACCATCCAACATTGAGAGCAATATGGATCACAACGAGTTTACCCCCTCTGACAAAGAAGGTTTTCAAATGGTGCAAAAGAAACGGAAAATATCTGGTGATACTAACTTGCGTAAGATAGATTTAAGCAATTCTGTTCTTAGCGTTTCAAATAATGCATCTGGCCAATCGCAGGATTCTTCCAATAGATTTGCAATATTAGGAGATTTAGATATTAAAACTAACAACACTTATCATAAGAAAATTCCAGCACAAGAGGCTTTAGTTGTAGAAAAATCTGTTGGAAACAGGAAGTCTTTCTGCCCTCCTATTTTTCTTTTTGGTGTTGATATGAATAATTTAATTAAAGACTTAAAGGCTAGGCAAATTGTATTTAAGATTGTCAACAAGAGCAGACACAAGAGTAAACTTTATTTGCAAGACCCAAAAATACACACTGAGCTAATGTGCCTTCTACGTGAAAAGAAATTAGATTCATACTCTTATACACCAAGGGAGTTAAAACGACAAACCATTGTTTTGCGTGGCCTTTTGTTTGACACAGCAATAGAGGATATTATGTCGGAAATAGATATGTTAGTCCCTGATACAGTGCATTGTGTCTCTAAATTTTCCACTTCATACTCCAAGAAAAACAATATTGACACAGGTCTTTTTTTGCTAACACTGCATCCTGGTAAATCCGTATCTGAGTTGAAGGCGCAAAGATATATTTTGCATCAAAGGGTGTCTTGGGAATTACCGAAGAAAAATATGAGGGATGTTCAATGCTGGAGATGCCAACAATGGGGGCATATGTCCCAAAATTGCAACAGGGATTTTGCGTGCGTAAAGTGCGGTCAAAACCATGCACAAGGTGAGTGTAAATTTGTGCAGGGCGATGGAAATTTACCATTTTGCATCAATTGTGGAAATAGCGGCCATCCCTCGAGTTTTAGAGGTTGCCCTGAGTATAAAAAATATGTTGAGCTTAAGAAGAGAGCTAGATCAGTTGCCCTAGAGAGAAAAGAGAAGGCAAAAAACAATGTTTTTAGTGCTTTAAACTCTTTTACTCAACCGAATGTATCTTATTCCGATGCGTCCCGTAACGGTACTTCTAGTTACACTCAACCCTCAACGAAACCGAAAATCATTGAAGAATTTTTGAAAATTGCTAAAGAACTTTGCCCTCCTAAAGTGATTTCGCTGGTAGACAAAATTGCCAATTTTATAAGGGAGTTTCAAACCATTTCAAAGGAAGAGGCGATACAGCGATGTATAGGCCTCTTACGCGAAGTAAACCAAGTCTATGGTCCATAATGTTCTGGATCTTATTACATTTAATGTCAGGTCACTCATTGAATATGGCCGTAGATTTGAATTACACAGTTTAATGAAAAAGTTTGATATTGACATTGCTTTCCTTCAGGAAACTCATTTGAGAGCTGGAGGTAATATTAGTTTTGAAGGCTGTCACTTTCTAAGGGATAACAGCGCATAAGGTGTGGCCATACTACTTAAGAAACATTTTAAATTCAGAAAAGAAGTCATCTTAGGGTTTCTCTTCCCTAATTTATTTATTTCTATTGATGTTTCTATTAATGGCGTTCTTAGGAAAATTTTGTTAGGCTCAGTTTATATTCCTGGCAATTCAAGCCAATCGCAAATTTTAAGTTCTCTGTCTTCTTTAGGTAATTATTCTGGGGGATTTGATTTCACATTTATAGGTGGTGATTTCAATGCTAGACATATTTCATGGGGTGATTCTATGAATAATTCAAATGGAAACTGTTTTTATGACTTCCTTCAAGTAAATCCCCACTTTTTTACCAGAATATCTTCATCCTGTCCAACGTTTCCAAATGGTTCATCTTACTTGGATCATTTTCTCTTTTGTTCTAACACATCTGACCTGCCAAATCCTGTTTGTTCGACCTCATGTTTACCCAGTTTTTCAGATCACTACCCTCTCAAACTTAACGTCATTCTTCCTAGCTTCGAAATTGTTTTGCAGCCTCCTCCTACATTTACAAGCTACGAAAACAGGGTATTTTAAGTAATTATCCCCCTTCAAATAGAAATTTGAGTAACAATGAAATTGATCAGTACATTGAAGAGTTTGCTTCTGTTGTGAGTTCTGTCTCAGAACTTCATTCTAAGAAAATTGAATTGGGTAACAGAAAATTCTTGATATCTGATAGAATTAAGAATTTATATAGAATTAAATATAATTGGCAAAAAGAACTTAAGAGGCTATATCGCGTGTCCAGTAACAGATTCAGTCCAGAGTATCGCATTTTATCCAAGCAAATCCAATTATTGAGTGTTATTATTAAGAGGCAGGTTGAACTAGAGCAGATTTCTATTTTTAGAGATAAACTTAGAGGAATTAAGCCGGGGCCAAGAGCACATCGGGACGTTTTCAAGATTATTGGGCATCGAAAATCTCTACCTTTGGATAAATTATCAATTGATGGTGCGATAATAACAAATGAGTCGGAATGCCTTTCCCATTTGAAATCGTATTTTTCTAATATTTATAATAACTCTGTTCATCTTTCGTCTGTAAGGGAAGATTTTGTGAATGACTTCATTGCAAATGTTCCTCAACACTGCTATTCATTTTCAATTGATTCAGATGCAAAAAATCAAGACAGGTTGGAAAATCTTACAACTTTGGGTGAAATTCTTGATATTTCCTCATATTTAAAGAATAAGAAATCGTCTGGCATTGATACTATTTCTAATTTTATTATTCGAAAACTTTCAACTAAAGCATTTGAATATTTAGTTATCATATTTAATAACTGTATCTCCAACGGATATTTTCCAGATTCATGGAAAACCTCAAAGATAATTCCAATTAAGAAAAAAGCCAATAGTAATGAGATTTCTAACTTGCGACCTATATCTTTATTGTCAAATCTGGGTAAACTTTTTGAAATGATTGTCCGTACTAAAATGGATAAAGGAATCACTTTACCATATATTCCAAACTCACAATTTGGTTTCCAAAAAGGGCATTCCACAGTTGATGCTATGACAAAGTTCACAAATGATATTGTGTTGAATTTAAGAGCAAAGAAATGTACTGTTGCAGTTTTTCTTGACGTTGAAAAGGCTTTTGATCATGCTTCCCACTATGGTATATTAACTAAAATGATAAGGATAGGGTTTAGTCCTCCGATTATAAAGCTTTTCAAAAGTTTTTTTACGAATAGACAATTTGGCGTACTCTTCAAAAATCAGTTGTCGGAATTTTCAAATGTTAATTGTGGTGTCCCGCAAGGATCGGTTTTAGCTCCACATTTATATAACATTTTTATGAGTGATTTTCCCCACAACTCCGAACATTCCTCGGGTATTTTGTATGCGGATGATTCCCTTTTATACTCTCACAATGAATCGCCAGCATGTGCTTTGGTCCAAGTCTCGCAATACCTCCATGAGGTTAAAAATTTTTATGATAAATGGGGTATAAAGATAAATACTTCAAAATGCGAAGCCATTTGCATAAGAAATGCATCGGGAAAATGCAAGCGCTTTGTTGTACCTGAGAGTAAATCCTTGAAGCTATTTTTAAATGGCATTGAAATTCCATTTAAAGAGAAAGTTAAATATTTGGGTGTAGAGTTTAACAAACTTTTTAAATTCAACGTACACGCGCGGAAGGTCCGTAATAAGGCCCAGGGAATATTCGCATCGTTTCAAAAAATTCTTGGATACAAATCTTTGCCTGTAAATACGAAACTTTTATTGTACAAGACTTGCATTAGGCCTGTTATCTTATATGGTTTTCCAGTTTGGTTCAGTATATCCCCCATTGTTATGAAAGAACTTGAGATTTTTGAGCGGAAAATTTTGAGACTTTGCATTGGGAAGAATTTTAAGCGCATTAACAGAAGATATTCAAATAATTTCATTTATTTGAATTCCAAGTTGAAGCGGCTTTCTTCCTATGTGTGTGATCTTTTGGAGAAATTCAATTTAAGATTAGGGCTTCATGAGAATTCTCATATGATTGACGCTATGAATAGTCAAGCGAACATTGGTTGGTATAATGCTCAGTATTTATCTCCCTTGGGATATATAAATGAACCTGAATCGGGTACTATCGCTTTTTACGAAAAGGCACTAGCCGGTACTCACCGTGGTTAGCTACATCTTAACCTACTTTTCCTTGTTTTTTTTTTTTTAGTTATAATTGTTATTATTTTTTGCTTATTTTATTATTTGTAGCTTTAAGTTCAAACCCTAGATTAAGATTTTTCTATTTAATGTAGTAGTCTCGGGAGCAAGGACGTCAATAATTCTAATTTCATGTATCCATATTACATTTTACCTTTTATGCTAAAGCCAGGTGCTGAAACTACCTAATATGTTATTGCGATAATACATTATAGTCATAAGTTTTCTTTATTATGTTTCTAATTCTACTTCAATGTTTAAAAAAAGACTCAATAAATATAAACTTCAACTTCAACTTTAAACAAAGTAGCCTACTTTTAGGGGTTATATAATAAAATATGAAAAGAAAATAATTTATGGGCTCTTACTTAGTTTTGAAAGGGTTGAAAAAATAGGATTACACTTGAGTTTAATTTATAGTTTAAAATATTGTCAATATTTGTTTATTTCTCTTTCGAGACTAGCTCAATTATCAGAGAATTTCTTTGTAAATGAAAAAGGAAAGTTAGAGATAGCAACACACATCAACCACCATGGGACGCGTTTCGCCTTTGGTTAGAAGGTAGACCACAGAAAGGAACAGCCAAAAAAACAAAGCCAGAGACAATATGTCAAGGAAGTGGTGCAACTGAGCTCTCCACAGGACTGGAATCTGTAAGGCAATGCTAAGGAAATGCAACTTTGACTTAAAGGATTAAAACAAATTCCGAATTTGTATATTGCAATACATTTTCACTATAGAATACCCTTTATGGTCTTTCTCTTTAAGTCATTCGGATGACAAAAATGTAGACCTGTAGACTTGAGTGACTTAGGGAGGTTGGAAACCAAGCAACGGTTCTGATTGGAATGTCCGCACTCTTTATAGAGAGGGGGCAGTATATGCACTGGCGGATGTATTGGAGAAATACAGGGCATACATTACCGGCTCGGGAAGGACTCCATAATAACACCGAGAGGTGGCGTTCTATATTACAGATGTCATGAAACAAGCCATGAATTTGGCTGTGGATTTGGGGTTAGTCGGTGACTGAAACACCTTGCCCCCAGCTTTACTCTGGTGGATGAGTGGCTAGCCACAATCCGCATAAAGGCCAACTTTTTCAACATCAGCATTATTTGCGTCCATACATCGACGCAAGACAAGTACGAGCAGACCAAGAATATTTTCTACTAGCTCCTGGAAAGAGAATATGACATCTGTACTGCCTATGATATTAAATTCGTTCTGGGAGATTTTAATGCGAAAATAGGGAAGAAAAATATCTTCGGTCCAACAGTCGGAAAATTTGGACTAAACAAAGAAACTTCCGAAAATGCATTACGGCTAATAGACCTTAAAATCAAATGAAAAATGCCTCCTTTATGAGCTCAATACTCCATATCGAGAGATCGGTCCATATGGCAGCTATATCCAAATATGGTCCGATCTGGACCACATTTGACAGGAATGTGTAGGGGTCTACCAGAACACTCAGTGACAAATTTCATCGAATTCGGGTAAAAAATGAATCTTTTATGGCCTCAATACCATAGGAAGCCGCAATTTTTATCCGAATTGGCTGAAATTTTGCACATAGTGTTCTGCTAAGACTTCCAACAACTGTGTCAAGCGCGTTCGAAATCGGACGGATGCTTTCACTTGCCGCACCGATTTTACATAAGTGAGATCGTAGTCCTATGTATCCCGTCATGACCTCCTTCTTGCTTCCTTTCAGTAATAGTCCCGCATTCTCACGATCTGGATCCCACCACAGCATTTTCGCCGTCCTACCGACCGTTTCGCTGTTCCACAATATTACATGCCCATTCGTCGCCCACTCCCTTAACTCGGACTGCATCGACCCGAAAGGCTTCGGATTAACCAAGTTTATTGGCGGCAGTCCTCTGGCCTTATATGCCAAATCGTATGCCCTTTCATTTCCCTTTACTCCGTTATGGCCCGGCACCCAAACGATGCGGATTTTCCCATCCTCAGAGAAGGCGTTAATCTCCTTCTTATACTGCAAGACGGTTCGTGACCCTACCGTCCTGGTTGTTATTGCCTTTATGACAATTTTACTGTCCGTAAAGATGTCCACACTTGACATCCGCGCGTTAGCACCACACCACTTAACGCATTCCATGATCGCTCGGATCCCCGTCTGCAGGACCGTATTATGGTCAGGCAGTCTAAAACAGATCTCTATCCCTGGGTTCTCAATGTAAACCCCCAGGCCCACTCTGTCCTCTAGCTTTGATCCATCCGTGTAACATGATCTCCCAAATGGCAACACTAAGGTTCCGTCAGTCCAAGACTGTGCCGATGGCAGCAGTGCCTCGCACTCGACTTCAAGGTTCATCTCAGGTATCCGTTTAGAAACCTCTTGCCTTCCTTCCAGGTTTCCTATCGTCGCCTCGATTATACCGTGATGGTATCAGCCTCTCCCATCCTCAATCCATTTTCCCATCGCCTTAAGTCTCATAGCCGCAGTGGCTGCCTCACACTTAATCTGTATGTCAATGGGTCGGATATCTGGAATAGTCTCCTATGCCCTACTGGGGGTGGTCCTCATCGCTCCGCCTACGCCAAGACAACATGTTCTCTGAACCTGTTGTATGGTCCTTATGTTGCACTTTTTCTCCACAGCAGTCCACCAAACTACTGAGGCGTTAGTAAGTATTGGTCTAATCACGCTCCTGTAGAGCCAGTGGTCTATCCTAGGATTCAGGCGCCATTTCAAGCTAACGGCTCGTCTCATAGTGCCCAACATCTGTGAGCCTTTTCAGTACGCTCCTGAATGTGACCAATTCCAATTCAGTTTCCTGTCCAAGATCATACCTAAGTATTTGATCTTGTCAGATATCGAAATCGTCTTATTGAGGAAACGTGGTGCGTTAAATTGGCCCACCTTCGTCTTCCTCGAGAACAGACATATTTCAGTCTTCTCTGGGTTAACATTGAGACCTCTGGGTCTAGTCCAGTCATATGCCATATGCAAGACCCTTTCGGCCCTTCTGCACAGCACGCCATAGGAAGGCACTTTATCACCACTCCTATGGGTGACCACCATAAATGACCTATTACGGATGAGAACTGAGGAGGACTTGAACCCCTTAGCTACGCAGACGATGTTATAATACTTCTAAAGGATAAGGATCCGACCTTACCCCTTAGAAGAATTATTACATCGTCTGCGTACCAGACGGGTTCAAATCCCTCCTCAGTCAGCATCCGTAATAGGTCATTTATGGTGGTCACCCATAGGAGTGGCGATAAAATGCCCCTCTGTGGCGTGCCCTGTGCCACCTTCTCCCTTATATTTATGCCATGGGACACACAATTTATCCACCTGTTCCTTAGCATATGGTTTATCCAGTCTATAAGGACCGGGTCCACCCGGTAGTGGTATAAGGATTGGATCAGTGTGTCGGTTAGCACAATGTTAAAAGCCCCCTCGATGTCAATGCATACCGCCAGTGTGTTCGTTTTGGCATCGAAGACTTCTTCTATTTTATGCACAACCTCGTGCAGGGCAGTCTCCACCAACCTTCCCTTGACATAGGCATGCCGTTTGTATTTGAGCAGTTCGCTGAATGTCCTACTCTGTATCATGGTGTCCACTATGCGTTCCATGGTTTTGCGTAGAAAGGACGTAAGGCTTATGGGTCTGTAGGCCCTTGGTGTCGCATAACTTGCCATGCCACCCTCGCCTCCTACCAGGCTTTCGGAGTATATGAAAGTCTTAGGCACACTGTGAAAATTTTGGCCAGACGCCAGATAGCCTGCCTCTTTCCGGGTGACTTAAATGGTTTGAAGCCCCTCAAGGATTCCTTCACCATAAATTCCGTTATTATAAACCTTCGATCAACGTCATTATTCCAAGTTTCCGGTGTCTCGGTGAGTCCCTTCGTATTCTGTGGAAAATGGGTTCTCATGAAAAGCCTCAACATGTCCTCCGTTGTCTCTGCTTTCACTCCCATATCCTCTACTATCATCATTATTCCAAGAATCCGGTGTCTCCGTGAGTCCCTTCGTATCCTGTGGAAAATGGGTTCTCATGAAAAACCTCAACATGTCCTCCGTTGTCTTTGCTTTCACTCCCATATCGTCTACTAATGATTCAGTTTGGACATAGGATTTTGAGAGAAAATTTTTTATCTTGAAGGCGTCATTAACGCTATCGACCTGTTCGCAGAAAAGCTTCCAGTAGGCACTTTTTGCCGCTCTGGTGCCTAAGGTGGTGGATATCCTAAGATCATTCCAGCCAAAATTAATACCTTTTTACTTGTTTGTCATAGAATGGTTTACATAAGTGTGCCCCTATCATAAATTTGTGAGAGCCAAAAGACAAATCCGACAAATTCGCATTGAAAATAATCCAATAAGAGAGTATGCCAACTCCCATACAAATGTTTCATGCATATCTCTATCAATGTTTACAACTCAATACAAATATCAATTTCTGGCAAATGTCTATCACATTGGTAAGCAATTGACATATTGGCTACTCCGCAGCATACAATTCAACATTTTCTAATATTGCAACAGCTTACGAAACTGAATTCATGTTCAGACTATACATCCATATGCGTTTTTCCATAAAAATATATCCAGGCAATATATATTCAATTATTTTCAGGAAGAATTCAATAAAACTAAATCATTTGCCTCACCTTAGATTGAATTGAAGTGCATTGTAGCTGTCAATCTGAAAAAGAAAAATATTTTGCCAATTATTTTCTGAACAAAAACATGTGAATTGTTTATATCGACCACTGAGTGGCTTCAAGGTGCATTATCTGAATAAAATGAAACATTTATGTATAGAGAAATTTAAAAATTAATTTGCTGTAACAGCTCCTAAAACTAGGCAATACATTTTTTATTTATATACATAACCTATGTATATATGCTACAGAGGAAAAGTTGAATAGCAAAACCAAAATACGAAAGATTATTAAATTAGATGGTTATACTGAAATTCAAGAATTGCCTATATCAACATCAATAAGAATTCTAATAAAATAATATAAATTACATTCAACTTTCCTTGGGTAGTTTTTATTTTATTTGCTTTCACAAGCAATGACAATAACAACAATACAACAATTTACGTAGTAGCCAAAGCCTAAATGTACTACAAAGGCCTTGTTATACATTTGAGTGTATCTATGTATGTGTAGTATGTTTATTTTCCATACTTTTTCTCTTCAATTTCCTTTTCCTTCTTTGTCATCATCACCCGCATATGAATGACGCACAGGCCTTTGGCAGAAATGTTTGACCAAAATGATTTTAATTGAAATTCTTGACTTTATTTAAGGAATCCGAATATGTTTCCGTTGTTAGGCTTAATGAATCAGGAGAGCTGGCATGGCCTCTGTTGGTATGTATGTGTGTGTGTGTCAGTGTGCGTATGCTGGTGAGAGCTGCACCGCCTGAGGTGGCCGAAATTCAATTAAACACCACCTTTTTGCCATTAAGGATTTTGACCTGCAAAATGGTAGATATTTTTCATGTTTTTTTTCTCTCTCTCTCTTTGTTAATTCGTCTTTTGCCTTTTCCCGCTTTTATACGTTTCGTTACAATGGCTTTGAGGAAAAGTGTGCTTAATTACAAGTAAATAAAAGTTTTTTTTTCTTCTTTTCAGCTTAATTTGATGTTTTTTTGCTTGCTTCGTTTTCTTTTGACTGGTTCTTATCTATTTATTTTTTTTTCTTTTCTCTTTTTTTCCAAGGGTATAAGCTGGACTGGCAGCCTCCTACTAAATTAAGGTTGGTGATCTCACAAAGCCAAGAATGCCCATTGATTGTTTGGGGGAGAAAGGACAAAGTTAAAAAAAGGTCTACTAATTACTTTGTTTATCGCAAAAATATTTATAAACAGAAGACAAAATCGAAATTAACATAAAGTTTGAGGCGCCACAAAATATGCTATACAAAGCGTAATTTGAAGTCTAAAGGGTTATGGAAAGAGAACCAAACAAGTTAAAACGCATTAAGTGAGGTCGGGCCGAATCTTATACTACCACCATAAATCTCATTCAAAAAGTTCTTCTAGTGACTTTTTCAAAAATATAGGAGGTATGCCAAGTTATGTCATGGCTGTTAGAAGTCATAAAAAATACAACATTCAAAATGTCAAGCTCAAGAACTCAAATCGAAAGATCGATTGACCACGTTATGAATCGACCATACTTAGCACAGTGCGTCTGTATGTTTATCCTATGCCCGCGAGGATACAATTTTACAAAAATGCAAAGATTCGAATAGAAAAAATTATTGAATCAATTAAATTTTTAATTGAAAATTAGAAACTATTCAATCACGATTTGTGATTAAAAAAATTGTCAGATTCAAATAAAAAAATAATTGAATCAATTAATTTTTTTATTGCAAATGGCACACATTTCAATCACGACTGTAATTGAAAAAATATTATCAATTAATTTTTTAATTGAAAACGATTTTATTTTCAATTAAATTTTTAACTGAAAATTTTTTTGTGATTATTTTTCTGTGTATGTGTCCATTGCGACGCAAAAGACATGACAGTGCAATGACAATCAGGTCTCCTATCAGTTAGCGCCAGTGTAAGGGACTTAAACACAGGCTCTTTGAGACCCTGCACCTCCCAATGAGTCAGGTCTCCTATCATCAGCCCGAAGTTAGCGCCAGTATAAGGGACTTGGCCACAGGCTCTTTGCCACCCTGCACCACTCAGTATCAGTCCACGCACCATTCGCACGAACATCGGAGAAGATGTACACTCTAGCAAACCAAAGTTCGCACAGCGATGGGCACACTAATGCCGTGGCAAGATCTGCACTAATCAGTGATCCATTCATGGCAGCTATTCGGACCCCTTCATGACCCGGAACCTGGCAGAGCCGGGCAGCCTTTAACTTGGTTCGTAGAAGCTCTATGTATCTTCTAGCCAATCTCGACCTCAGATAGGTCGATGTCAGAGCATTCAGCGCCGCCTTGTATACCATGACAATTGCTCTGCATCAACATCGTCTCTAGTACATTCAGGACAGTGAAGACTTCCGCCCCAAAGACCCTACACCCATCCAGAAGCCTGCATGATGCACCCATCCAATGTAGACCTATCCGTGTATACAAAAGTTATCGGAGGTTCGTGATATCCCCATCTCAGAGATCATATTGCGAGAAAATTACCTATATCCCGTTAACAAGGGAGGAATCTCTGGTATATAATCAAAGCTGAATCTCAGTTTACCCCTGGAACAGAAAAACTCCTGAGGTTTGAGAAGAGCCAAGTAGCTGTCTCCCTCAGTTATACATTGATCTTCATTGCCTAAAGTAAGACCGAGAATGGTATATAGCGCCCTTCTTGGGGCACTCCCCTTTGTTCCGGAGATCAGAACCGCCGCGGTATTCTAAACGTTCTCGGTCAGCCTGCAAAGGTTAAAGTTGTCCAGAGCGCTTTGCAACACAAGGCATGCATAGGTAAGAATTGGCCGAACAACCATCATCAACATACAGTGTTCCGTCCCCGGCCTAAGCCCCCAACTATTTCCTATCGTTGCGCGACTGGAGTAGAATGCAGTCTCCTTTGATCCTTTTTTCGCCGCTCAAGAATCATGCTCGTCACAACCAAGACCAGCTCCCTGAGAACACCCAGCTTTCTCCGACTGGTGAAAAGTACCAGCTCAGTATTTCTAGGGTCTATGCCAAGGCCGTAAGCCCTCGGTCATCCAGACAACTTCCTCAACACCCTCTGTAGAGGTAGCTATGAATGGAGAGGAAAGGGTCACCAACCATAATGACAACATAATCCAAGTTGCTCAGTGGGATAGACCGAAAAAACCTAGTGTAAACTATGCCCTGTGAGAATGGGTAGAGCCTTTTGGCAATCCCCCAAAATTTGGCCAAATATCGATATTTCGAAAATTTTTTGGGGTACCAAATTTCGTTTGTGCTCTGATTTCCAGAATGGTTGGTGAAATTTAAAATGGTTGGGGCTGAGGTGTAAGCGAGACCGTGTGCGAAAACTTCAAGGCCATAGCTTGTCCGGGCGCCTTTTGACAGGTCCCTAAAGTTGACCGAATCTTCGTTTGTTGTCCGATTTAAATTTTTTTTGCTGTATACTGCTCAAATTCGGATAAAAGCTGCGCTTATCCGAATTTGATAGATATTTCCCTTATCTACCACTGAAGTATAGAATGTTAAAAACCTGAGCGTTTGTTTGTTAAAGACTAAAAAAAAACAAGTAAAAGCTTGCTAAGTTCGCCCGGTCCGTACTTTGGATACCCACCACCTCTCGTCATAAAAAGGTGAAAAAAATCATCATTTTTGAATCCAAAGCAGCTATGCCTAATATAGGCCGATCTCCATCATACTCAGGAAAGCTATGTAAGGGTCTTAATCAAATTAGTGTACCAAATTCAAATTATTGTACCAAATTCATTCAGTGCATCTGATGGTGTCGTCCTCAGTGCGGTTGCAATGCACAAACTAGCCATCCTTTGGATCCGGTTAAGTATTGAGCAGTAGGTGGACTTTTGAAGCGCCGTCCGCCAGACCACAACACCTTATAGTATTATTGGTCTGACAACTACAGTATATTCCCTATGCATGACACGCGGTCTAAACCCCAACTTTTGCCAATGGCTCTCTTGCAGGTGTATAGGTTATGAATTGCCTTTCTTAACCTTTCCAAAATGTTGGATTTGTAGTTCAATTTTATGTCCAGCAAAATATCCAGGTATTTTGCGCTTTCTGTAAATGGAATATTTTCTCCACCCAAGAACACAGGTTCCACTGTAGGCAATTTGTATCTCCTGCTGAAAGGAACTACTTCTGTCTTGCATGGATTGATATCTAGACCACTTTGCTGTTGCACGTAGAGTTTCCGATCTCCAGGGATCTTTGCCCTAAGATATGTTTCTATCAGATATGTATCTATCTTCAGCATAAAGCAAGACCGACTAAAAGGACGAAAATCTTTCGCCTTCGTGTGGTAGGGTTTTTCTGCTTTCGTAATGAAAATAACCTTCGTGTCCCTCCATCCCACAGGTATATAAGACATTCTGATACAAGCATAGTGTATCTCCCTAAGCCAGGGAACCAGTCTATCAGACACACAGCTTGTAATTCAACCGGTGATACATCATCCGGGTCTGGCGACTTAGTCGGAGTCGAAACTTCTTATCGCCCAAAGGATTTTCGGCTCAGACACAATTTCCCTAATAGCCTCAGACTAATGCATACCAGTGACAACCTCTTCTGGGGCCACGTTGTCCGTTGGAGAATTTCCCGGGAAATGTGTATCAACGGGTAGTTCTATTGTTTCCTCACTACACATTCTCCATACATTCTCTGAGTTCTGAATATACCCCACCGCAATAGGTCTTGAGGACAGAATCTTCCTTAGCCTAGAGGCCTCAGATGTATCCTCCACGAAGCTGCAGAATTCTACCCTTATATTTTCTTAGCTCAGCCTTATAGATGTCCCAATCGTGTAGTGCTCTTGTGGCTTTCGCTCTGTTGAAGAGTTTCCTGCAGTCCTTCCTTATACCAACCAGCTTTGGGGTCCACCATGGCGGTCGCTGTTTGGCCCTTGGCTTGGCAATAGGGCATGCTGACACAAGCGAGTCATTCAGGGCCTTCGTGATCCACTTGACCATTATGTCTATATCTACCGTAGTTTCCACTTCCTTTTCTGGCCTGGAAGGGATAGACGTGCCAAATGTGTGCCGAAATTTATCCCAATCCGCCTTTCTTCTGTTGAGCCGAGGGACCACTACTTCAGTATTTTCTATCATAACTATCATAACGATAATCAGAGAATCTGTGGCCATCCAACACTTCGCAGTCGCATACTCGGTACAAATGTCGAGCAGCCTAATACAATGCGTCTTTTATGGCTGTCATATACAGCTGTAGCCAAATCTGGACCAATCTGGGCGATATAAAACAAGGACGTCGAGTGGCTTTATGCAACTTATTATCCCAAATTTTGGCAAAATCGGACAATGTATGCGTCTTTAAATCGAGAGATCGGTCTATATGGCAGCTATATCTAAATCTTGACCGATTTGGGCCATATACAAAAGTGTCGAGAGATCTAATACAACTCATTGTACCACATTATAGCGAAATCAGATAATAATTGTAGCTTTAATGCGTCTAAGTACTTAAATCAGCAGATCGGTCTATATGGGGGCTACATCAAGACAAAGTCCGACATAGTCGAACTTAACCTACAAAGTTTCTGCTCAATATCTCTAATCTTGAAGGCTGTAGCTTGATTTCTTCAGACAGACGGCCGGACATGGCTAGATGGTCTTAGAATTTTACCACGATCCGAAATATATATACCTTGTAGGGTCGGAAAAGGATATTTCGATGTGTTACAAACGGAATGACTAAATGAATATACCCTCTATCCTATGGTGCTGGGTTTAAAAACAAAACTGCTATAAATCGGTTACTGTTTGTGTTTTAGGATTCCCTCCAAGAAGACTAGCGGCTAATTTAAACTTTCCAAGCTGATGTTGAGAATGTATGAAACCAATTTAGTAACCCTTTGCCTCAAACAGTTCTGCATTGTTGATGGTAGGACACAAAAACCTAGAAGGCTAAGACAAGAAATTAGAAAGTTTTTTTTTTCTTTTGTTGTTTGTAAATTTTTCTCTTTTTTTTTTTGGTTCATTTGCCTTACTTGCCTAAACATTTACCAAAGGCATTTTGTGTAAGCCTTTCAATAAGCGGCAGCTGGAAATTTTTGTGGTTTCCAGAAATCAAAGAAAACGTAATAAGAAAGAACAAAACGGCAAAACGGCAAAACAACAAAACCAAGAAAATGTTGAATTCTCTGCAAAATTGGGAGGAAATAAAAAAACAAGCAAATAATTCATATTTATGGCTTAAATAGGCAATTCAATCGATAAATTCCAAGCAAAGCAAAACTGAAACTCTAAGAAAAATGAAAATAAGACAAAAAAAAGAGGACGGAAAAACAACTTTATCTTAAGCAGTACAAAGGAAGAGGAGGAAGAAACAAAAATTCTGGTACGCAATACAAAGCTTGAGACATAAATGATTAATTTACTTTCATATTGAGGTCTAGGACCAGATGGAGGGTAGGGAAGAAGCTAAGCACAAAGGGCCTTTAGGACATTTCTGCTTATTCATAAGAGATTATGTACATGTACATACTTAAGGGAAACGAAGAGAAACAATGAGAGGAAGAGATTGTATTAGTGTTGGTCTATGTCTATGCTTTGTGTGTTTATGGGTCACTCACTACGACTGCCACAACATGGTAGTTAGGAGCATCACAGCCCTTTCACCCACCCACAGCTCTGTCTTATTTGTATGTTCTTAATTCTCCATTCAAATGTAATCGTTGAAGGCACAAGGTCCCCTCCCTGGGTAACTCTAGATTCTTGGAAACATCTTTCTTATTTTCTCATATTTCCGTATAGACCCTCCCACCCCCTTTACAAACCCAGGCCCTTGTAATAACTGATTGTGTTAACTTTTTTCCCTGGAAATCTTGGTTTATTACGTCAAAGACATTTACATGCACAAATACATGTGAATATATATGTCTGTGTGTATTTGCAAATAGCAAAAAAGGGAACACGTGATAATACATTTTTGTTGTATTTCGGTTCTTTGAACGTGCCTCAGTCTTTCGTAAACGGCTTTTGAAGCTTAGCTCTTCACTTTTATTCTCTATGGGGAATTGAGTTCTCTTTTTCATTTTCTCCATTTGTCCCAATTCATAAGCGTCGTATTGTATTTCAATTGTGCATTTGAATTAAATGTTTGTAAATGCGGATAAAGAATGAATGGGGATTTGGTTAAGAAAATGGCAAAGGCTTAAATATAGAGCAGTTGAATTGAAATCGTTTTGCTCTTACACCCTTCACCTACAGCATTGGGTCACCCAAGTCTAGTCATATCGTTTGTGATGCCTTGAAATATTGAGCTGTGACCCTAGAAAGTATTGGTTGCCCAAAAAGTAATTGCGGATTTTTTAAAAGAAAGTAAATGCATTTTTAATAAAACTTAGAATGAACTTTAGTCAAATATATAATTGCCATTTTGTTCGATAACCTTTTGCCAACATCCTGGCAAATTTAGTATTCCACGCTCATAGAACTTCTGGCCTTTATCTGCAAAAAACTGAACCAAGTGCGATTTTATAGCCTCATCATTGGCGAAAGTTTTACCATTTAAGGAGTTCAGCAAAGATTGAAATAAATGGTAGTCTGATGGTGCAAGGTCAGGGCTATATGGTGAATGCATCAAAAGTTCCCAGCCAAGCTCACTCAGTTTTTGGCGAGTGACCAAAGATGTGTGCGGTCTAGCGTTGTCCTGGTGGAATATGACACCTTTACGATTGACCAATTCTGATCGCTTCTCCTTGATGGCTGTATTCAATTTGTCCAATTGTTGACAGTAAACATCCGAATTAATCGTTTGGTTCCTTGGAAGCAGCTCAAAATATACCACACCCTTCCAATCCCACCAAACAGACAGCATAACCTTCTTTTGGCGGATATCAGCCTTTGAAGTGGTTTGAGCTGGTTCACCATGCTTGGACCATGATCGTTTTCGACTAACGTTGTTGTAAAGAATCCATTTTTCATCTCCAGTTATGATTCGTTTTAAAAACGGATCGAATTCATTGCGTTTAAGGTGCATATCACAAGCGTTGATTCGGATTGTTAAATGAATTTCTTTCAATACATGTGGTACCCAAATATCAAGCTTTTTCACCAGTCCAAGACTTTTTATGTGATAATGAACGGTTGATTTTGGTATATTTAACTTCTCCCCTATCTCACGCTCAGTTACATGACGATCCAATTCGATTAATGCTTTGATTTGGTCATCATCAACTTCATTTGGCCGACCTGAACGTGGCTCATCTTTAAGTGAAAAATCTCCAGAACGGAATTTGCGAAACCAATTTTGACACTGTCTTCCTTTTTGAGGCTTTATCACCATACACATCTCGTAACTTTTTAGCAACCTGCTCCGCGTTTTTTCCTTTACGGAAATAATAAAGTAAAATATGACGAAAATGCTCCTTTGTGGGCTCCATATTAAAATTGACGCCAAACAAACAAATGTAAACAAAATTTCCCGCACTTTTTTCTAAGGCAAGCTAAAAGCAACAGCTGATAACTAACAGAAGAAAGAATGCAATTACAGAGTCACAAGCCGTTGAAAAATTTTGTCAACGCCGACTATATAAAAAATCCGCAATAACTTTTTGGGCAACCCAAAAAGTAATTGCGGGTCTTCTGTAAGACGATCTATCCAAGTCAGTCCATCCGACCGCATATGAGAAATAAATATCCTCTTAAAACCTTCCACAAATACCTTTTATTGATGTAGGCCGTTGGAGATTGCAAATGGACTATATCGGCTCAGATTTGGCTATAGTTTGAGGTCCTTCGAAATGGTCCTTCGACTTGCAAAATGCAAATTTTGCCCATGAACTTTCTTCTAAGGCATATTCCACTAAGGAATGAGTGCAGTCCCATTGAAGTTTAAGCTCAATGTCAAGGGGCCTCCTTTTTATAGCCGAGTCCGAACGACGTGCCACAGTGCTTCTCTCCTCTTTGGAGAGAAGTTTTACATGGCATAGTACCTCACAAATGTTGCCAGCATTAGGAGGGGAAAACCACCGCTGAAACATTTTTTCTTTTGATGGTCTCGCCAGGATTCGAACCCAAGCATTCCGCGTCATAGGCGGACGTATCAACCTCTGCGCTACGGTGGCCTCCGGTCCTTTGACTAGACTTCTTGAGATACTGAAAGCCTGCTATTGTTATCCGATTAGGCTGAAATTTTGCACCTAGTGTTACAACTTTCAACAACAGTGCAAAGTATGGTCCAAATCGAGGCATAACCTAATAAAGGTCCCATATAACCCCATCTCCCGATTTGACTTCTTGAGCCCTTTGAATCCGCAATTGTTACCCAATGTGAATGAAATTTTGCATAGTGTGTTCTATAAGAACTTCAAGCTACGGTCTACAACCCGATATAACTCCCATATAAACCGATCTCCCCATGTGAGATATTGGGCCCTCGAAGCCATTATTGTTATACGATTTGGCTGAAATCTAGCACGTATTATTCTGCTAGGTCCTCCTACCAGCGTGCCAAGTACGATTCTATAACCTAATATAGCTCTCATGTAAAGCGATCTTCCGACTAGCCTTCTATGGGCCTTAAAAGATTACCTGTTTGCCTAATTTTACGAGACGATCAAAAATTTATATACTTTGTGGGGTCTTAGACGACTATTTCGAGAGGTTACAAACGGAATGACAAGATTAGTATACCCCCATCCTATGGTGGTATAAAAAATGAAACGTGCTTTTCTCTTTCGATATGACAGTCCACAAAAACTAGCCTAAAGGCGTTAAATCTACCGATCTACCGCCTGGCCAATTTACCGGTTCTGAACGTGAAATAAAATGTTCACCGAACTCGCCTCTCAATAAGTCCATTGATACGAATGCAGTGTGGCACCGTCTTGTTGAAACCACATGTTGCATTTTGCGGAAAAAAAGGTTGGATATCATTTCACAATAGCGCTCACCATTCACAGTTACGTAAGGATGCGCATCATCTTTGAAGAAGTACGGTCCAATGATGCCACCAGCCCATAAACCGCAGCAAACTGTGGCCACTACTGTGGTACAGGGTATTATAACTTAGTGAATTTGCTAGTAACACCCAAAAGGAAGAGAAATGGACCCATTGATAAGTATACCGATCGACTGATTCGATTTAGCTATGTCCGTCTGTCTGTCTATCTGTCCGTCCGTCTGTCTTTCCGTCCGTCCATGTTAATTTGTGTACCATATACAGGTCGCAGTTTTCATCCGATCGTCTTCAAATTTGGTACAGGCCTGTTTCTCGCCCTAGAGACGAAGCCTATTGAAATTGGAAAAAATCGGTTCAGATCTGGATATAGCTCCCATATATATGTTCGTCCGATTTTCAGTAATAATGCAATAAAATGGTCATTTGTTAACCGATTCTCACGAAATTTTGCAGGTAGGATTTTTTTACAACTGTCGATATTACTAGTGAATTTCATGGAAATCGGTTCAGATTTAGATATAGCTCTCATTAGTATACAATATATCGCCCGATTTTAACTCCTAGAGCCACTGCTAGCACATTTATTGACTAATCTTGCCAAAATATTGCACATAGCTTTCTTCGATGACTACCACAATACACATAGAGTTTGGTCAAAATCGGTTCAGATTTAGATATAGCTCCCACATATACGTTCGTCCGATTTCCAGTAATATTGCAATAAAATGGTCATTTGTTAACCGATTTTCTCGAAATTTGGCAGGAGGGATTTTCTCTTGACTCTTAATATAACTGGTAAATTTAATGGTTCAGATTTGGATATAGCTCTCATATATATATATATATATATATATATATATATATATATATATATATATATATATATATATATATATATATATATATATCGCCCGATTTTAAATTCTAGAGTCACTGCAAGCGCATTTATTGATACATCTTGCCAAAATTTTGCAAAACGCTTTCCTCGACGACTGCCACAGTATCTGAGGAGTTGTGCTCGAAATCGGTTCAGATTTAGATATAACTCTCATATATATGTTCGTCCGATTTTGAGAAATATTGCAAAAAAGTGATAATTTATTATCCGATTCTGTAGAAATTTTGTAGGAGGGATTTTCTCTTGACTCAATATTACTGGTGAATTTCATGGAAATCGGTTCAGATTTAGATATAGCTCTCATACATGTGTATCGCCCGATTTTCACTTTAAGAGCCACTGCAAGCGCATTTATTGACCACTCTTGCCAAAATTTTGCACAACGCTTCTCTCGACGACTACCACATTATCTGAGAAGTTTGCACGGAATCGGTTCAGAATTAGATATAGTTCCCATTTTTACCCAAAATCTGACTACATGTTTGGCAATAAGGTTGTCATTTGTCAACCGC